>NC_046680.1:11800000-12042500 GCF_009870125.1 Drosophila pseudoobscura | reverse complement strand
AATTGAACCGGGTAAAAATCTCCATCGAACAAGGCAATTTAATTTGATTGATTTCAATTTTTGACATTCTCATTCCCTTCATAGGACCTCACAGGACCGGACCGTTCCCGTTCCCATTCCCATTCCTCTCCCACTTGACTGGCTGAAAATATAAATCGCACGAATAATGAAAAGCGTCACATTTGATTGCATTTTTTGTGTGAAATTGGGCTGACAATGTGTGCGCTTTCGCTGACCAAATAAAAAGCCGAGGAAACTCAACCAACTGCGACACGCACACGCGGGCAGAGGCAAAGGGCTGGGGCAGGCATTGTGTGTGTGTATTGGGGGTGATTGCCATTTGTGTGCGAACAGGCTAAAGGGTGCAGTCAGGGTACAGGACCAGCACCAGAACCAGGACCAGCATCATCAAGGACAAGGACGAGCCTGTGTAAACGTGTTAGGGCAGAACAAAAAACACAATATAAAAAAATCCGCACTTTACGCAATTTATGTGCAAATTTTTCAATGACTTTAAAGCGATGCAGCCGAAGAGGGCTGCCTGACACAGAGGGATGCCCAGTCATTATAATCGCTCGCTAATTGACTCTAATAGACTTGGTTCCATCAAATGCCCTGTTGGCTTACCCCGACTGGGGTTGTTCTGACCTGCGAGTTCCCATTCGCCCCAGAAACCGCTGCTTTGGAAACGGTTTCGCTCTGGAACGCATTTACAGTACTATCCGTAATCTGAGTAAATCTTGAGCGTCAACTCTGTGAGACCTGTGAATCCTTCGCTGGGGTCTGTGAATAGTTTAAGCAGCTTGCCGAAAACACTTGCGAATTGAATGGTGTTGGCATTATGTGCGAAAAGTACGAGTATCTATTAGGAAATTGCCCACAAATTAGCACAAATAATGCGTGTCTTTAGCAAATTTGAATAAGCTGTGCAGTTCCCTCCATTCCACTCCAGCCTGCTCTCATCTGCCGTCGAAATCCCACACTCGAACACAATCCCAAACGCTTATCCCCTCGACCTTTCACCTTTTCACATGTCCCGGGCCTAAGTCCGCTCACACGTGAGCCCAGGGCAATGATAATTATGCGCCTGATTTAACCCTATAGAAGGTACTATACGTACATATATGTACGTCTATACGTCTCTTTCTCCACTCACACACAAATGACAGTTTCACACTGCCTTTGTCACGCTGTCCGCTTCGCTCTGTCCAGTGTCCGTTGTCCGTTGTCCTTTCATTCTCGGTTATTTCTCTGTTATTTCAAGTGCCATGCACTTGAATTTTCGGCCGTGTCCTTGTCCTTGAAGTTGCTCATGCAGAAAGCGAGAAAAAATAAAGCAAAATCCCCGACAAAAAATGGCTCCACTCATGGAAATATGAGTTCATGGATATGGACAGGGTATTAAACAAAGAACTGAATGGCAGAGCCTGGTCACGCCTTCAAATCCAAGTCGTCATCAAAAAAGCCAAGGAAATGGCCGAGGAAATTCGCATTTATTATAATCATGGGGAAATGCGAAAAGTGCAAAGAAAATTGCTCTCAATTTCCCGCCAGGGGATAAAAACCGAAAATAAAATTAATTTCCAGAGCGAGACGGAGCCATAGCGAAGGAAACAGAGACAGAGAGAGCAAAAGTGCTGCTCAAACTTTGCAATTTGCGGCGCGTTTCCGGCTTCCGTTCCGTTTAGCGTCAATGAGGCATCCTTCGTCAGACTTCTGTCTTCTGTACCGGAGCAGCAGGACAGAAATTGAAATGTAGATGGAGCAGTCAGTCACTCCTTGGTTGGTAAGGAGAGCTTCAATTGTCATCAATTTCGTTTGATGTGCTTTCCCTGTCACAGTCGCAACATTCGCAACGCGCACAACAATTTTATTTCCATTTTCCTTTTCACTTTTCTTCGGCACCGAAACGATTAGCTGCCACTTAGAGCAGTTAAGAGACCCATTGAGCTTATTAAATCAGGCGTAATAATTGGCACACACAATGAACAGAAAGAGAAGGCACACAATGGCCAGAAAGAGATGACAGTCACCAAATCAAAGTATCGAAAATCGAAATCGAATCCTAGGCAGGGCTTGACAGATCACATTTCCACATTAAGGGCCATAACAAAACATTCATTCGAAAATAGTACACAAAATTCAACAACAAAAATAGCCCCAATTTTCTGAGAATGCCTAACGTTGTGGATGAGAATGGCCAACCCCTGGCAACAATTGTGGAAATAGCCGACGAATTGGGTAAGTCGTTCTATAAAGATAATTCCCCTTTCCCATACCCTATATCTCGTGGTTTGCAGAGCGAACTCATCTGACACGCTCACAACAAGTGCTGCAGTGCCTGGAGCACATTCGAGAGCCGGAGGACGAGATGGGGCAGACCGAACGGAGGAGCTTGAGCCGTAGATACGATTCAGGGGTATAGAAGAGCGCCCGCTCCTTGGGCCACATACGTCACAGCACAACTAACCTGCCCATAACCAGCGACACCTGCCAAGGTGTTTGGCTGACAATTAAGGGGACAACTTTCCACATTCCCATCCACAATGCTCGAGCAAAGCAAACAAAGCAATCGACCAGAGCCACACGCGAACTGAACTGAAGAACTGAAAGGTTCGGGGTCGGGTCTAAAAACACAAACAAATTGTGACAAAGTTGCGGAAATTTAATTAAAATCAAATACTCGTACAACTAAAATAAACTATGTCCCAAGGAAAAGGGGTAGAAAATCCTCAGCCAGGTGTGACCCGGTAGTTTCCAGCACGGAATTCGAGCCCTGAACCTCGCTGCGGACTGCCGCTAGTTTTCCGCGTCGTTTAATAAACAAAATGCAAACAAAGTTTAACAGCAATGACACACATGGATTTCTCGTCCCTCCCCCGCGCGGTCTGTTGCCATTGGCCTTTTTATTAATGTAATTTATGAGCCTGTGGTTGTGTAGAGGGTGTCGGCAAGGTGGAAATGCAAATAGACCCCGAGCCCAACCCGGCAGCTGCTTAATTTCACAGAGCATACAGTTGATTAACTTAATTTAATAGTATTTCTTTTTTCGCCGTTGTTTTCACTCCGAGCTCGTTTGATATATTTGTTTGTTTCCTTAATTTATTATTATAGTTAGGGCCATGAGCACGGTTAACAGCCTGAAATGCGATTATATAGCTATCGATCATTTTCCTGACTACGTATATACTGTTGACTCTAAGCTGTGTGATGAACAGAGCTTGAGCAAATGCCTATCACCGAACTAAAATCGGAAATTGAATTGATCTATGGTCATGATCAAATCAAATATGATATCAGATGGATGACAGATTTGAAACAATACCACCTGTTTTTCGAGCTGTCTAATCTGAGATTGAGTTATGGTTTTTTCTAAGAAATCTAATACCAATCGGAAAGAAACTAGCTTACTTTTATACATATGTATGTACATATATGTCCAATGTGCAAAGTACTTATGTATCTCGTTACAAAATGGAGAATGATGTCCATATACTCGCTTGCAAATACATTCGTATATAAAAGAAAAGTGTCACAACATTCAGCCCGACCAGACCATTGGCTAATGAGAACACAATTGGCTGTCCAGGAGCAGCTGCTTGAGCGCGCTACCTGAACTGGCCAAGGGCCAAGGGCCAGGCATCAAGCAAATCAGGCATGAAACCATTATGGCTAAAATCGGTAAACAAAAACCACGGGGCCACTGCTCTTTCTTTAATCACAGCCCAGAGGGGACATCTACTGAGAGTGGGATCAGCTGTTTGGCCAACGATCAGCGAGCGATAAATAAGGCACGGCTTAGCCTCATTGAAGTCAGCAGGCAGGCACGCAGGCAGGCAGGCAGGACATAAATGGAAACGAAAGCAAAGGAAAGGACATTTCTTCGCCTCACCTTCAGCGATCTCTTGAGGAGTCTCAGCTGGAGGGGATTGGGTGTCGGCTCGCTTTGAAATGCTTAGCAGGAGCTGGATCGGCAATCGACACAAAAGTATCGTGTTTCCCGGTTGTCGCCAACATACTTACGATAGATATCCTGTCGGAAATGTTTTCGTTTGCGATTGCATGTTGCGGTATGTTGGCAATTTATTTTTAGACGATCAGCAATCAGGGATCAGGGACACCCGATACTCAGTCTCTCAGAGTGATTCCTCTCAAGTGGTCACAAATTACAGCAATTACTGAGCCGCCTCGCTGCCCTTTCTCTCTCTCTGTTGTTGCTGCCACAAAATGGCGCTCATTAGGGGCACGGCACTGCTCAGGCATCCATTCAATGCCACCCACAAAAGCCAGACAATCTGCGTAATTATTCCTCTGGCAACTTCTGATGAAATGAATTAAATGCGAAATAATTTTTTAAGTACTACTAACGAACGCAGCGCTTCCAATTGCCAGTAGCCAAATGAAATGAACACGAAAATGCGACTGTCAACAGTGCCGTGTCTGGATGCAGGACAAGGACCCAGGCAGAAGGCTCTCTGTCAGCAGAAGTATTTTCTGAGCGTCTGTTGAGCGGATTTAACTTGTTTAATTACCGCTGTATTCAGCATCGCGCAAGTTCATCAACTGCCGCTCATTACGGCCACCGCGTTCACGGTTCTTTTGAGTCTTCGAAAATGTTGCCAGTTTTTCGAGAGCTGCGCACCCGCACGCCGAACCTCCTGCGGTCCACTCGGTTTCTTGTTTTGCGTAACTGTTACCATTTTAATGCGCTCGAGTGTCGAGGACGAAATTGATTTTCGTTACCCATTGTGTTGGACGTTCTGGAGAGTATTTTGCTCATCAAAATCGAGCTCAATTTATATACCAATGGACACGACATGTCCCGATAGGACAGGACAAGGTGAAATTCCACTGAGCCGAGTACAAATACTGCGACGAAAAGGGAGAAATACGAAGAGGCACTCGTCTCTCAATTTCGTAGAGCCACAAATACGAAACTCAAAAGGCCACTTGATAAATTTCATATATTTATAGCCCGCAGAGTGACGCGCTGCATTTGCACACTGAATGAAATTCCATGAGCACACAGCCACACCCGGACACACAAGGACATTTTGGCCCGAATCGTGGATGGGCGGCTTACCCCTTACCCATCCCCCGGCGTTGGGCCCCAACCAACCCTCTCCTCCTTGGCCAAACACTTGCACAAATAAAAGATCTACTTCAACTTATTGAATTTTCGTTGATAGAAACAAGATGAAATGTGAACGGAACAAGTCGCAAGATGGAATGCTCTATCGAATCACATTCTGAGATGGATGAATATAAATGAACTACGAAAATGAACTGTCTGAAACCGTTGCCATAGCGATTTCTTATGTGTCATACTCTCCATAACGAAAAAGAGTATAAAGCCGTGCAGGTCCTTCCACTCGCCGGATGTCTTCTCCTACCTTCCACACAAAGGACAGCCACAAAAGGCAATTGCATATGAGTTTTATGAAAGCTTCTTTTGACAGTGCTGATGCTGACTCTGCCTCCGCCTCCACCGCCGCCTCTGAGGCAAGGTTGAGTCGCTGTCGGCGACTTCCCGGCCCAGTCCTTTGGCTGTGACAAATCCGTTAAGTCGCGCAATTCGTTCATTATTATGGTGTGTTTGTATTTGTGCAGGGAATTTAGCTCTGACCTCGCACAGGACTCTGATCGGGCAGGACACGGCGAAGCGAATGGTAAGTGTAATCAAATTCCAACCCAAATCCCGGCCTTTCAGACAGAGCAGCCTGAGCAGGAACTTGACGGCGTTTTATTATTAAATTTGAGGCCATTGCACACACAATGCGACATCCTGCCGCGAGCCCAGAGCCCTGTGCGAAATTATTAAAAAGTAATTATGGCACAAATTACGAGATATCAATATAGCATTTAGCTCTGCAGGCGGCCCACTACAAAAGTACTCTCCCTCTGAATCTCGATCTAGCCCTATATCTCTGTCTCTCTCCCTCTTCCACCACCACTTGAGTTCGGTGCAAATCCTTTGGCTCACACATCCTTTAGAATTGCATTCTGCCGACATTTCCTCCACTGCTGTCTGCCGCCGTGTCCGGGCACAATACGAGATGCCTTCTCTCCCATTGTGCTTCCTCTGGACGACTTCTTCGCCGTCTCTTCACATGTTGTGCAACATTTCCTTTCCCCCTGCCTGGGCCTCTAAAATTGGGCATAATATCGAGATTATTATACGACTTGAACTCCTCTCGCCCAGCCATTCAAAAGACCCAGCCGGGGGTTGGTCTCTGATGAAGATCATTTTCATTTGACTCGATCAATGGTAAGGTCGCGTCAATTGTAGCCAACATTTGGCAATTTATAGTGAGGCCCCGTAGGGTCATAATCCCTGCTTAAGGTAGAAACATTTTGCAGATTATTTTGTAGTGGAGCAGAAATGAAAAAATGTCTTAGGCTAACGGAAATAGACAAAGAGATTAACTTTGTCTATGGTTCTTTTCCAGAAGTAAACTGCCAGCAGATATGGTTGATTGGTAGTCAGTTGTTGATTGGAACCGTACAAAACCGTACAATATTGTCTCTGAAGAGGTTTAGAGTCGTATATGCATATATCTCCGTATAAACAGCAGAGCCTGGCCATTTTGCTTTAGCTTCTGCTGGTCCGATCTATACGAATCCAATATGACTACAGCTTTCATAAGGACTTCTTTAAGATAAAAAGACACACACAAGAGTATTTACAATCGTGTGCTCCTTGCAAACGATTCTTGACCCTCGCGATAGTACTCACCTTTGCGAAACCTTCCTTCGAACCATCAAAATGCACCCATACAAATTCACTATGATTTCTTTTCACTTTGTTTATTTTTGTTTTCCTCAGATAAATTTCTTGATTTCGGCTTTATGGCTAATTGCATGACACTTGCTGGGGCTAATAATAATTTTAGATCTCTTACAGATAAACAATATGTGTGTACATGTTAGGACTAAGTTAATTTTGGCAATAGGCTACGCTCTTAGATATCTTACAATGCGGCATATCCGTCCCCTCCCAATGCATGTGTTTATATGTGATGTGTATGTACATGGCGATCGCTTTTCCGCATCCTTCTGTTTCCGTATGGCTAAATATCACCGCGAAGTTAGTCCTCGCCTTTGGTCACCACAGACACGGGGGTCGAGGAGTTGCTGCTCGCTCCACCTGCACTGCAGGGCGACTGGGCTGCCGTCGAAGTGAGCATCAGGCCACCCGAGATAAGGGTGGTGCCTCCACCCGAGGGTGGCGTGGCGTGGGGATGAGGCACGAGCGGTTTGGGGCTCTCCCGCGGACTGCTGTTGCTGCACGGCGGACTCACCTGGGCAGTGGACAGGCCCGCGTGCATCGATAGGTTCTGGGGGTAGCCGGCAGCTGCCGCAGCCGCTGCTGCCGATCCGCTGGCCGCCGCCGCTGCTGCAGCCGCGGCTCCGGCTCCAAAGATGCCGTTCAGATTGCTCAGGCCCATGTACTGGGAGAGCAGAGTGTGGAAATTGGGCAGCTTGTAGTGGGGCGCCATCAGATGCTGGGGCAGGAGGCCGGCGGCCGGATTGAAGTGCTGGTGCAGGGCAAAGTGCGGGGGCCAGAATTCGGCGGGCAGCCCGGCCGGATGCCCGGGCAGGCCGTGCGGCGGCATGGGAATGCCCAGCGGAAACTCTGGCAGACCTGGAATGAGAGCATAGGCGAGTTCGTTAGTCGAGGGCTGGTGACAGTATGACAGGGCGGCAGTGCGCCGGAGCTAGGAGTGGGAGCACGACATAATTGCTAATTATGTTGCACACGTAATTCGGTAATTTGCGGACAAATCAAATGCGTATCGGGAGGACTTACCTTGCTCGGGCAGGAGGTATCCGGCCTTATCCTGATTCATAAACTTCTCACGTTTGCGCCATTTGGCCCGGCGGTTCTGGAACCACACCTGCAAGTGCACGGAAAGAACAAAGTTTAGAGTTGGAGCTGAGTGTATGCAAATGTAAGCTACCCCGTACACCTGCGAGTATATTGAGTTTATGCTGTGAAAGTGAGTAATACCAAATATGTTACAATTGTGAGTGCCTAAGTTCTAGGTAGATTCTCCCAACAGCAGTATGGATTCCAATATTTCAGGGAACCTCAAATAGATGCAAGATGCCGAAGATCCGATATAACCCGATATTAAACCTTTGTTGCCTTTAGTGCTCCGTTAAGGATAAACAATACCACAAAGTCGATCTCTGACTACTTTAAATTGACTTGCAACTTGTCGAACGTCTTGTGATTGCTTTGACTTTGACCAAAGCTGAACAATTTGGCAATCTATCAATCTGGAAGTTCGAAAAGTTCACGCCACATAGTCCTTCGATTGGGATCCATCCACTTCACACTCCTCCCACAAATGTCTGAGCCAGAAGGAGGAAGGTGAAGCGGAGAGTTGTGAGTGGGCTGGAGAGATGCCAAATACAATGGCATCCAATCGGAAGTGTTGTACTCTGATTTGCAACGCTACCACCCTGTCTCTCTCTCTCTCTCTCAGCCTCATTCTCTTTCTGGAATGCTGCAAAGGGTGTCTTATGCATTTTTGGCACTTGCTTGGGGTTGACCACCCTGCAACACCATCCCCCCCACCACGGCAAAGGGCGTTGGCTGCACACACATTTCCGCTTTGGGGGCACACATTTTCAATCTGAGCCGATGGGAAAATTAATTGTTTGTAAATTGAAATCACTCGACAACTGACTGTACCCGGGGCAGGATTGAGACAAAAGAGGAGTCGCTGCAATTATAGACACCCTGTACTTAGGCCAGCCCCAGGATCCAGTCTGCTGCTCCTGCTCCTGCTCCTGCTTCTTGTCCTGCCATCATTTGCAACAATGTGTGCAGTTGAGCGAGTAGTAAATTAGCAACGATTTCCTTGCTATAATTGCTGCCAATTATTGTCCTGTGTCCTGTCCCGGGTCCTGTGTGTCTGCTGGGAAATGCCAACGCCAACCCACATCCACCCGCAACCGTCTCCCGCTTTTGTGTGTGTGTGTGTGTGTGTGTGTGTGTGTGTGTGTATGATTTTGTGGGCTTTTTAATTGTCAGTTGGCTGCAATTATGATGCGGACCAACTTAAACCACTGTGCGAGAGCAGCGAGTCGGCAGAAGTTGAATTGCGGATATCCGTTCAGCATTTATCGCACATGTGCGATCATCAAACTGTCACAGAAAGCCCCCAACCCATACCCATAACAGAGCTGTGCAGTGTACACCGTAAGGATCCAAACAGTTGTTAAAGTTTGGGGTACAGATTGGGTCTGCTGGCAAATTTTTGAATACATTTCTGAAAGCTTTGCCATACAAATTCGACTGACCCCAGGAGTTAGAGAGCTGCTTACTCCTTTTTTTTCTGGGATGCCGCTCAGCACGGATGCAAATCCTGAAATAATTGCCCACTCAACAACCCCAGAACAAACGGGGATTAAGCTACAGATACTTTTGTATCTATCACGTAGAAAACCAAACAGAAAAACGGTAAAAAAAAAAGAAACGCTGCAAGCTGCCAGCTCTAAATCTGCTTCTACTCGTATGTATTGAAGGACCCCAAAAAACGCTCTTCGCATATGGGAATCAATGACCAATTACAGTTAATCTGCTAACAGATATGTGAGGGTTCGCCAGCAGTAACATCGCATCGCGATGAGGATGTCGATGCGGATGAGGATGACGACCGTGAAACGGACAATTTGTATGCAGAGTCCGTAATCCCTCTGTGAGCCAGCGCGAGAGTGCTTAGGTCAAGTTGTTTTACATTCTCTTGAAATCTTTTTTGTGCGATTGCGATACTTTTTTCCCCCGTCAACAACAGCGGCAAAATCGGGCAAATCGCTCAATCAAAACTGAAGTGTTTGAAAGCATTCTCAACCGAAATCAAATTGTACGAGTATGTGAGAGAGAGGCATGCGAAAGGACACCCTAATTACATGTGTAGTCATCTGTGTGTATGGTTGCCGCGTGTCCTGCAGCAGCATCAGAGAGGGAGACAGACAGGGAGACGGGACCCAGAGCCACTTTAATTGTTTACCCAAAAGTAGAGTTAATAAAAATACCAACACCATGTGAGCGCGACCAATTTAATCATTTGGAAAATCACAATATCTAATGTCCCTGGGACAACGACAACCCCTAAAAAGGACGCGGCGACAACCCTCCGACTAGATCTAAGCGTGTTTGTGTACAAACTGGGGTTTAAGTGTTTCAAAGACCATTTACAAATTGGGCTCGACCGATTGTTCGACGGGCTTAGCGACCTCTTCGCGTTCCCAGACGTTCCAAAGCTATCGTTTTGCAATCGTTTTGTTGACGTTTTGTTGGAGTTTTGCTGCCTGAAGTATATCAGCGAAGTTTGATGAATTACGAGTTAAAGCTTGTCAGCTAATTAAAATTTGTACTGATTCTATGGGCTTTCGACTAGGGTTAGCCGGTGAATTTCCATGGGTGGGGGTGTTTAGCTTAATTCGAAAATAATTACTACAGCAGAGTTCGTATTTCAATTACCTGCACGCGCGCCTCGCTCAAATCCAGGCGCATGGCCAGATCCTCCCTTGTGAACACGTCCGGGTACTGGGTCTTCTCAAAGGCCCGCTCCAATTGATGCAATTGAAAGGTCGTAAATGTTGTGCGAGATCTGCGAAATCAAAGTCGGCACATTAGCGGGGTAAATGGATGGATGGATGGATAGATAGATAGATGGAAGGAGCGAAGGATTCTACTTTTGTTTTCATGTTTTTTAATAGCCGAACAATGGCCAAATACGATTGGATCTGCTAAGCGGATTGCCCCATACTCTGCGGCAACTCTATCGAGGACTCACCTACGGACTTTGCGCGGCCTCTCCATGTCGCTCAGATCATGGCCGTTGTTGAGGCTTGATGAGAGCTCATCATCGTTGTCCACGTCCAGACCGCTCTCCGTGTTCGTTGGTGAATCCTCGCGCTTGGCCTGGGCTGGCTGCTGGTGCTGCTGCTGCTGCTGCTGCTGATGCTGTTGCTGGTGTTGCTGGTGCTGCTGTTCCTGCAACATGTGGCTGTTGTTGTGGTGCAAGTGATGAATGTGATGGGCATGGCCATGATGGGGATGCGAAATCAACACATCGCTGGGTGTATCTGAAAGGGCAGAGAATGGAAAAAGTTAAACAATTTCGAATTGAACTCGAGTGCCGCCTCGAACAAAAAAGTTTTGCGTTTGACTTTGAAAAATGAAAGCTGCGCCAGCTGCGGCCCAGAACACTTTCGAAATTCATTCAATTGTAACTGAAGTAGTTATATCCGGGACTTTTAACCCCCAGAGCCAGGTCAGAGCAGCCCACAGAGCCGCTTCAAAAAAGCAAAACCTTTCCACTTGCGAGAGCCTCAAGAGCTCGAAAGCTACGCGAATTGATTTGGCAATCAATAACAAATAAATAAATACGGTTTGGCTTTACCCCGATTCCCGATTCCCGACTCGGATATGAGTCTGGTGTGAGTATCCTTTCACACGCCCGAGGCCGAAATCGGGTAAAAGTTTTTTAAAAAGATTTCCCTCAGAGCGAACGAGTAACGTGTAATCAAACTTTAATGAACCTCAAATTAATCATATTCACAATAGCGCAAGGACACGTCGCCGCTCAGCAGGATACCCTGTCGTCCTTATCGTATTTCGTAACATTTATGCAGACAGAACCGGAGACCAAGCCCGCGCCAGAGCCTGTTGTGGCGAAAAGGTAATTTCCAGCGAGCATCAAATTACGCGACAGCAATCGAGGCTCACAGGATGCAGTATCCTGCGGTGCGCACGTTGCTCGTTGTCGCCAAATTGTAGCCGTTCCTGGTCCCTGCTCCCTTCTTCCTTGTTCCTTGTCCATGATTCTGTTCCTGTTTCGGTTCCTGCCCCCATCCCATCCACCCAAAGCGCTTCAATCTAATTATGGGTCTAATGACGCAATTGGTTTTCTCTCCCAGTCTCTGCCTCGTTGTCCATGATACATGTGGCGTATCCTGTCAGATATGTTTTGATACACAGTGATTTTTTTCCCTTCTTTCCCAGCTATTCACCGATCCTTGGGTGAGGCCTCATGCCGCTTGGCCACGCCCACAGCAAGAGTCTCAACATGGCAGACACCTCCCATTGTCATGATATGTTTCTTGTTTCTCTCTGGTTGCGGGAGTTTTCGGGATGATGTTTGCTGCTAAGTTTATTCTATGCCCACACTAACTACGACAAAATGTCCTTTCCAAGCAATTTGCATATGATATGGGTCCTTGAGATGGGTCAGCCCGGATTGGGGTCCCCATTCCTGTCCCCTGTGTGTCCGAATATATCTTTGATGTGGTTACCAGTTTTAGTGGGGGCTGATTATTGGGTACAAGCTTAAACTATGTTTGTCCGTACCCACAAATACTCCTTGGTTTAACAAGATATTCGGAAATATAGTACTATACTTAAGAACTATCGTCAATGGAAAATTTAAACTGATGTTTGGAAGAATGATAGAACTCCTCATCGAAACAAAGTTCCATGCATTTACTTAATAGTTAATAAATAAAATAGTTTACTACAAACTACCAAGGACCAGACGATATTCTTCGAAACTTGTTTAGGGAATTGATCATCAGCCTTAAATATTGTTGCTTTACAAGAATATAAGTTTGGCTTGACCGGCACTGCTCTCTACTGAAGACAAAGGGTTCTAATCTCTACAGGAAAACTGATTGGTAGGACTACAATCGTGTTAAGCATCGTCAGAACTCCTCAACCAGCAAACGAACCATAGTATTTTACGTTTACAATTATTCAAATAAAACGATCTAAAGCGATTAAAGTACATATATTACATACATATGTAATCGTTGAAATAATCATATTTTAACGGAATGGCAAGTCTCAAGGCTACAGCTTTTAAATGTAATCTAATTTTTCACAAATTTTAATAGTCTTCAATTATAAATGTCATTCTTCAAACTTGCAAAGACCCGACAATCGTCAATATGCTTTTGCCCCACAGATCGCCGACGGCAATCGATATTATCCCCACCATCAAAAATCTATATCCCACCGAAGCTCATAAGTATATGACTTACCACTGCGCTTGATCTGGTGCTGATTACCCAAGATCTGATCGATGCTGTAGACGGCGCGAGGACGCGAAACGGGACTCTCCTGGACGGAGCCGGGACGCATGGCTGGCGGCATGATGGGGTGCTGGTGGTGCTGTGTGGTCGTTGTGGTCATCATAGCTCAATGAGAGCTCAGGCTGAAGCAGCTGGATCCACGAACCACTAATAATCGATTGTCGAAAATTGTTTCCGTGCACTTTTTAGTAACCAAATTATTGTTGATTATTTTTGAAAATTTCTTTCTAATATAATTTCGTATTTTATTTATTTCACAGAATTTGTTGTGTTGACTTGCACGCGCGGCGACTGATTAATTAATGCCTCCTGTAATGCTCTCTGTACGATATTGATTGATAAGGTTTCCACAGCTAGTGCGATTAAGCAGGACTGTGGCTAGACAGAGGTGAACGGAACAGGACTGTGCTGAGGCAGGAGCGAATGCGTGTAACGCTCGTGACGATCAACAACCACCGACTGAGCCCGTCTCCTGTGCCACCGTTGCATTAAATACGTGCCACGTTTGCTTGCCTCTTGTTGTTGCCCGATGGTAGTTCTGTTGTTCTTGTTGCTGGTGCTGCAAGTGCCGTTGGGCTGAATGAAATGGGCGAGGCTGAGGCCGACTCTCGCTCGCTGCCAGTTCCCAATCCTTCGCTTCGCCCATATCTATCTCTGTCGTACTCTCTCGCTCTTTCTCTCTCTGTTTCACTAGGGGTAGTTTCCCCCAGTATCTGTGTGCGCCGTATCTGTTCGTGTGCGTGCACTTACAGGTAGCTTTTGTTTAGGGGTGTTGCTCTGTCCAGCCACTCACTCTCTCTCTCTCTCTCTCTCTCTTTCGTCGAGTGCTGCCTCTCACTCGTTCACGCTCTCTGTCACTGTTTTCCTCTTTTACGATACTCTCTCTTTTATTCGACCAACATAGTTTGCTGATTAAAACTATTTATTTCACAAATTTCGCTCATTAAAAACTATCTTTATGCCCATACGAGAGGGAGTACCTTTATCTCTCTCTCTTTCTGTCCCTCAGTCGGGCTGTGCTCTTTTTTAGCCTACCCTTCCCTTCCCGAATGTGAACATCCACAAATCGCAAAACAGGTTGCTCGACACTCAGAAATCCCTACCTGAGCGGGTCAGCCATTTGCCGGCACAACGTTTATTAGTTCCGCTTCCATTTGGGCGAAAACTGGATCTGCGGGATCCTCGTGATCTCCCGCGCTTGGGAATGAGCCCAGGGTTTCATTGAACAATCCAAACGATCAATGAATCCCTTTACTTAGCAGGCAGATGCCGCGGGATTCTGACCTAAGTTCATTGATTAAACTGATCTCATCTCGGCAGATCAGACCTGATCTGTGATCTGCCCTTAGAATATCTCGACTGGGCGAAAGGGGATCTACTAATGGTACAGTAGGGCTCAATTCGCAAAAAAGGATTATTTTATTGATAGACTTATTTCTTCAATTGTTTTTTGCAGATAATTCAAATGAATATTTATGTATCCTTTAGTACTAGGATTTTTTTTTGTCTGTAGCTTTAGCGATCTTTGAGGGTTTTGCTCTTGAGATCTGAGATATATACATCGCCATATTACCTATTTCATTTTGTGGTAGAAGTATAAAGTTGTACGAATGAAGTCTCTCTTAAAATGTAGAGTCCAAAGGTCGAATGATTCATAAAAGTTGCAAGTGTTGAATAGAATAGAACATAATAGAATAGAATAGAATAAAATATAATAGTAGAAAAGTTTAGTAGTTGAGCACTAGATACTCTTTTGAACGGTTTGGGTATATGATGAGCTACTATTTGATCATTTTCAATACCGTGGAAACCCTCTAACAAGTGTTGCTAGATTTTATTAATTTACCTCGTTCCTCAGGGATTTGCTCTATTTACTCTTCCGATTGGTTTTTTTTAAATTTAAAGGAACAACATTTTAATTACTAAGTAGGGGACAATTCTTAAGGAAGCTTTTTAGCTACAGGACTAGCTTCAATCCGTATTATCTTTTCGAAAATCTAAACTAATCTTAATCCTGGCTATATTTTTCCTGAAAACAAAGAATGGCCTTAAGTACAGCTTAGACACGGCTCATGGGGAAAGCTTTTCCCTATTACCAGTGTTTAGCCCTGTCGGAGGTTGCATAATACAAAGGGCAGCCAAAGGTGTCGGTGTCGCGTCTGAGGTCGGCGATGCACCCGCCGCACAATGCGAAACGCCGCTGACAATACTGACAAAACGAGGACTGGGACTGATCCTCTCTAATTTGTCGAAACTTACACAATTCCTTTGTGGCCCGAACCCAAACAAAGCCAAAGATCGCGGCACCTCCGGCCAGGCACTCCGAATCAGGATCAGGAACACGTAATTTCCGCAGAACTGCGAACAAGTAGCAGGGACCTCATTAATTTGCCAGATGGGTGACGCCACAGGACACAGGCTTCGACCTGGGTATGTTTGCTCAAGGGGAAAACTAGCCAAGCCGAGGCGCTTAATCATATTTTCATAGGATGCCGTCCCTATGCAGATTTCATTCAGAAATCCGATTGCATGTTCGTTTAATTTAGAGCTGAACGACAGAAAAAGAGGCCTTAGGGGGAGGGCGAGCTCTGAGCCTACCTGTCCAGATCCCCGATCCCCGATCCCAGATCTTCTGCCCCGTAATCTCTGATCTAATGTAGAATGCATAATGCCAGCCAAAAAATTATGCAGCATCATGCAGCGCACTTAGCCATAATCGTTCATAATCATGGCTCATTAGGCTAACCAGGGCGGAGTGGAGGGGGGTTGTTCGGTAGATCACTAATTTTTCCGATTCTGATCCAGCCCAGGGCATGCCTTAATTTATCTCTAGAGCCTGAAGACTTGCCCCACTTGGCAGATATCAAGAATCGTTTGCCTCTTCAATGCTGATAATAGCCTTCTCACGTTCAAGCCTTCTCTGATTGTTCTTCTAACCGCTTTCAACTAATTTAGCCCCCCTACTTGCCCCTCCGACCGTCCCCCTTCTGCAAAGTGATAACTGGAAGCCATTTAGCCGAAGTGTGAAATGACAAATTGAATCAAAGTCAAACTCAAACTCATTGAAGACTACACTTGATTGTAATTTCTAAATTAGCACAGCAGCTTGGGGATGGGAGGCAGTTCTCTACGCGCTCTCTATGTCTATTCTCACTTCTCTCTCTATTAACTTCCATGGTCTCTCTTCCGTGCTTCTCTGCGGCAGTCCTGCCTCTCTCCTGTTGCGTTTCTCCTGGGTCTTGCGCAGTAGAGGTGAAAGCTTATTGGATGTTACATCTTTCCACCCACACTCTCTCGTGGGGGGTTCTGGGCCAACGAGGTCATTATCGTGTTACCCCATCCCGCAGCCCAGCCTACTCCACCCCCACCCCACCCCTGGCAGCTGCGTGTAAACACATTGTGGCAATTCTCTCTGGTGCCATGACTGTGTTCACCTTTTAATAAGGTTAACTGCAACGACGACAACAACCCACAAACACCCACTTTTCACAATAGACAGCGTTAGATGGGAGGCAGGTTGTGTGCGCGGAAGGGGGGTGGGGTGGGTGGCAAGAGGGTGGTTGGGGGTTGGCTGCTGTTGGCAACATTTTTCTTAACCATTAAATCTAATATATCAAAGTAATAAAACGAATTTTGTTCTTTGTGCGGCAGTGGGTGTGGGTAGTGGGTAGTGGGTGGGCAAAGACGGTGGCAGAGACAAAGGAGGGGTAAGTATCTAACGGATACTATATATGTATGTGTGTATCTGTGCGTGCGTTTCAGTCTTACCCTCCACATAATCCAACTAAAAAGTTTTCGTCTGCTCACAGTCTGCTCTGCCTGCCATTGTCTGCCGGATATTCGTCCCCTTCTTTTCGCTATGGCAGGAAAATGGGAACGGGTTGGAGGTAAACTGATAGCTTTCTTATAGCTGGGATATTTAATTTTGACTTTTTACCCGCTGTTGGCGGGGTTAAGTCGGTGAATGGGGCGGGGGGTGCTAAATAGCTGCCACTGACATCGTTTTGAGCGGTTACAATGGGAAGCACTGGGGAAAGGGATTTGCTTTTGCAATTATGATAAGCAAAAGGAGGGAAATTAGCCTGACTAGTCCAAAATAATTGATTTATCATATTATGATGGATATTTTTAACTTTTTGTCGATTGTCATGAGCGACTGTCCATCCGACACCCCCTATTTAGCATTCGATCAATGAACGATTTTACCAATACCACGATAACTCGCTTTGCAAACCCCTTTGGCTTGGAATACATATGTATGTATGTAGTCTGCGAAAGTTGGAGCCCTCCACTGCTGCCTGGCGAAATGAAATATACGGTATACGGCAGCAAATGAGCAACTGCCGAGGTTGGCCAGGCAACCGCAACTCACCCAGCGTACACACCCATGGATAGAGATACGACCCCACTCACAGATTGAGATACACCACTACATACAGCGTCAAATACATATAGATATAGTTGCTTAAATTATCCAATATCCTTGACAGCTTGTGGACGTAATCAAACAACTGCAAGGGCAGAAGGAGATATGCCAGGATTTGTTTGACATTTTGTTTCATAATCTAATATACCGACAGAGCAGAGGGAAAACCTTCCGTTTTTGGTCAGAGAAGCAGGGGAGAACTAGCAATCCACACAGACCGCATATAAAGGTCCCAAGTCAAGTTTCGTATCTCAGAATTTTTCGCTTTATTAAGCCCCGAGGCGGAAGCATGGCACAGATAGGATGGGATTAGACGGCAACTCCTTTTGCACTCGGAACAGGAACTGGGAACAGGAAGAGCAGGCTTCTGGCACACTTTTCCAGATCAACTAGGCCGATAACCAGCGTTTTCCAAGTAAGAATGTGGTCTGATCTCTCCATATGCCGGATCATTGGTAAATTGACACCCACTTTGGGCCGAATTAAAGCACATATGAAAAGACACACATGCTTCTGGCTCTGCAAATTCCTGGCCAAGATAAGCGGCAAAGGAAAGTGGACGAGTCCGAATTTGAGTCCTGGCAGCGGCTGCTGCTCACTTCAAACGCCCCAGACCCGACAAAAGAGTTTCCCAATAATTATGCGGCTCGGCTTCTGTTCTGTGCTGTTTGGAAAGATTTGGCCACCTTCTTTCCTTTCCTTTCCTTTCCTTTCACCTGGAGATGGGCAATCACACATGCGAGCAAGGCGATGAGGGGAATTCATTGGAAATTACCTGTCACATTGTTGTGCACTTGAATTACATAAAAATTGGTCGAGTGAACAATGGCCGACTGGCTACCGTTTTGGCCAGAAGACAGCACAAACAAAAGGATAATGCGGCACATATGGATACTGCGAGTGTGTCTGTGTCTGTGTCTGCATGCAAAACTGTAACCAAACAAATAAGCTGACAAGACCTCCTGACAACTGACAACTGGCAACTGCCAAGTGGCTCTGGATCTGGATATGGCTCTGTCTCTGGCTCAGAATCTGTATCGGTTTTTTGGTTGAAGGGGACTACAATAAGGCGCTTGACATGTGTATGCATGGGCGTAGCCCGGGGGCCGAGTTCAGGCCAAACAACAATTGTAATCACACACCTTTTGTGTGGGAGCGTGTGGCCAGGAAAAACCCTCGAAAACAGTTTTCCCTTTGTGTGGGAAAAAAGAAAAGAAAGCAAGAAGTTTTTAGCTGTTTTATGGCCAGATTGGCAAATGAGAAACAATTGAGCATTGAATGGGCGGAAATGAAAGGCTGATGAAGGCTCATCAGAATCAGACTGCATATTGCAGTGGCTCCTGTCTGGATCCTCCAGCCAACCCTATCACACCCCCATCATAAGAGGGGTGGGGGTGGGGGAACTTGTTCAAAAATTTCATTAAAAACGGTTTTCATTTGTTATTGTTGGTGCGCCAGGCAGGCCGCCAAATGGAGACGTAATAAAATAAAAAGTGCAGCCTGCGATGACTTCTTCAACCCAACCACAACCCCACGGGGCCATCTCCATCTCCACCTCCACCTCCTTTCCCATTCCCAGTCCCTCTCATCCACACGGAAATGTAACACACAATTGGCAGCCCCCAAAAAAGTGGCGAAAAAAAGAATTTTTAATATCTCATGCAAAATTGCATTCAATTGCCTCTGTCTGTGTGTGCCCCGCTGCATGTGTGTGAGTTTGCATAAGTGCTGTAAATTTCCTTATTTGCCCCCACACACACACACACAACCATCACAGATTACACACAAATGCATAGGCAGGAATATACATATATGTATACATATGTATGTACATGTGTGTGCATATAAAAACTTGCATACATTTTTAACTCAAACAAAAACGTTGCAGAAATGAAATTTGTTACATTTTTTGTTTTGTTTATTTATAACAATTGTGTTTAAAAGCGCTTAAATTTTTCCCAGCATGTGCAAATAAGTCTCACACGCACACCACCCCCTCTAAGCCATCTCTCCCTCTCTCTCTCTCTGTGCGAGGCAAGTGCAATTTCTCGTTAGGCGAAATTTTTTTGTGGCTTTCGTAACTTTTTTTGGGGTTTTTCTGTTTGAGTTCTTTTTCGGGCAGCGGCAGCGACCAAAATGAAAACTAAATGCAATAAACGTTTGCGCCTAAAAGCTGCAACAAAAAATCAACGCCCAGAGATTAGCACATATGCAGAGGACCTCCACAGAAATGAGCACTCAGCCATTTTCCCGCCAGATTAGCTTTTTGAATGTGGATACACACTGACACTGACTTTTATCCCGGCTCCTTTTCTTTGGCCGTGGTAATAGCATAATATATTTTCAGTGCAGTGCACTGCTCCACTTAAGACTAAGTTGGACATAAATAAATCCAGCAAGCGACTTGGCTCTCGATTCAGATCTTTTTTGTGTCCTAACCAAGAAATTTGAACAGCACTGATGCCGTCGTTGCACTACTCTTCTGCTGCTGCTCCATGTGTGAGTGTGTGCACACCACTTTTTGTTACTCTCTGCTCTTTCCCATTCTCCCCCTACCCCCTCACCATTTGTTTTGTTTCTTGCTGTTGCCCGTTTAGCGTTCATTTAATCTCTGTCTGACTGCAGTTGTTGCTGTTTTTTCTTTCTTCTCCATTTAGCAGGGCCGCAATTTCGCGTTGTAACTTTTGTGCGTTGCTTTTTCTGCTGCTGCCTCTCCCTCTGACTCTGCCTCTTTTGCTTTACCCCCTTCGCTCTTTATCTGTCGGAATTGTAATGAAATTTTTTTCGCTTCGTTCTTGGCCATTTGCACGATTTGCAGGCAAGAAAAAAACAAAAAAGAAGAGGAAAACGAACCAAAATTGGAATCAAAAATCGAAACGTTAAAAATTTCATTGCAACGCAATTTGGGCCGTAATTGCTGAAAAACCTGTGGTTGGTTGGTTGTTGGTACAACAACCACCCCCTCGGAGGGAGGGCTTGGGGTTGTGGAACGTTGTTTGTTTTAACTTTATTATTGGTCGTTTGTCAGGGGGTTTCCATTAATATGCACAGACAAATTACCCAACAAAAAGATACAATTTAGTCTGCATCTCAAACTAAATTCTGGAAGGATATACTGAAAAACTATTTACAGAGGAGGTAATTAGAAAATATGCTCATTTATGGATTAAAGTAAGTAAACATTTCAGTACACTTTACAAATCAGAGGTTCTTACACCTGCTTTCTCTTCTATTGACCACTGAAGGAGTTTAATAATAGGCAGAAACATGACATATTTTCAAAACTCTACTAACTGCACTTGAGGTCCAATCAATCAGATATTCGCTGGCAATAAACGAGACTCTTCATATTCCAACAACATATTTGGACTGCCTGAGGTCTCTGAAAGATACAGGACGGATCTATCTAAGCCTGCTTCTGCTTCTGCTTTCCCTTTTCCTCCGCTATGGTCCCGTCCCATGCCCAATCCCTGGCGTGTACAAATACCGCTCAAATTGCAAAAAATAACATGACCGCAGGCCACGCAACCAGAAACGGACGCAACCCTGTGACAGTGGCAGTGGACCGGGAAGGATTCTCCATTTTTTGCCGCTCTCGGATGGCGGATTGCTGCTTAGTCGAGTCCTGTGTGGCCCGATGTCCTCTGTGGCACCGTGCCCGCCGTCTATATTGACACAACATGCCAATTTTCTTCGTGGCAGGTGGCGGGCGGCAGCCGCGTCGTGTCCTGCGGCTTTGCGGGTGTCACAAGAGCAGCCGCCACCAAAGGGGAGAGAGGGAAGAGTCACAGTTACAGAGATCCATGGCTGGGGATGGGGATTGTTGGGGAGGAGCCAACAGCAGTTAGCATCGCCATATCAACTGACAAAATAATTAATTTTATTCGAGTTTTTTTTGTCATATTAGGTACAGTCTCGTTCAGTATAATAGGACAGTGTGTATATGACTTCTATGAAAATCTCATGGATGACAGCATTAGACATTACCTTTATAAGGTATTTAGTATTGAATGACAAATGTTACTACAGTAAGGCAGTATCCACAAAACAATCTTTCAAGATTCAGTAACTGGATTGTAAGCTATGAAAAATATATGGTTATGAGACGCACTGTCCCACACGGGTGGAGCACTTCGGATGAGTAAGATCCTGGCTCCTGCCTGGCATACGTAATTAAATGCGCCTTACGCAATGTGCGAAAAAAACGAAGGACTGACAGAAAGGGAAAGAAATCAAAAGTTAAAGGAGAGAACCGCTAAAGCGTGGGTTGGTGGGGAGTGGGGGCGTTTACCAGCAGCTCCACACGCCCACTTGGCAGACGCTTTTCAGCTTTTCTATGTAATTAGTTTTTCCCCTCCAAACCGAAATACGAGAAAAGAAGAGAAAAAGTTCCTTGTGCGCTTCGTTTCGTATTTTATTGAATTTTCTTTTCATTTGTTTGTTGATTTTTGGGATTTACCGCATTTCGTATGCACAGCGAATAGATAGGACAGAGGAACGGGAGCGTTTATTGAGGGAATTCGGGGACTGCCATTGAGACAAATCTCTGTTTATCTACGAGTATCTTGTTGTTGCCGCTGCTCCTGCTGCTGCTGCCTCTGTGGCTTTTCGTTTTGCCAATAAATTACTTTGTAATCAAGTGAATTCGAGTGGCAAAGGACAAAAAGTGGCAGAAGCTGAAACGAAAATGGAAGTTAGCATGGCTTCAGGGACGCCAGGAAATGTTGCATTTGCCCCATAAACTGATGAGTATAATTTGTATAAGGTTGTTTATTAAATTCCAGCCATCCTGCCCGGAGGGGCTGGGGCTATTTGTTTAATTTTAAGAAAACGATGATTAACTTTTAATCGGGCTCTAGTAGCAGTTCGATATATTGCGAGTATTGTAGAATGTAGAATGCTTTACCAACATTCTCTTTTTCTGCCCTTTATCAAAGTATTTATTACGGGTATGCTATGTATTTTCGAGTGTATGTATGTGAACACACTTTCCTAATACCTATAAGAATGCGAATCAATCGACCCCATCACAGCATCGCTCTGAGGCTGAAGCCCTAGCTGATTCTGAGCCGATGCTGGTATTGGCATTGGGGTGGACGCGCAGTTTGCTCAATGCATTAGTCGAGGACGTTGTGGCATAATGGATTTGCACTTGCAACACAGCAAAGGAATCCTTTGGTAAACTTATTGAATGAATATTATAAGTGCACATATAAAATATTTACTATGTACTTTATATGAAACGTTTATGAAACATGTCAAGACAGTGCTTTACGGAATGATATAACCATTTTAGAGCTTACATGTATATCCTAATCTGATGTATCGGAAATCAAAAAATCGGACTATCCAATCTGTCTGATAGAACAATGATAAATGTACACAGTTGTGAATTGCCTTGTTTGCCTGTTTTGCTTCATAATTGCTTGACAAAATTATGGGAGCAAGACAATAAGTAGAGATCCTGGAAAAGCAGAGGGGAAGAGGGACAGGGAGACGGAGACGGAGAAGCACTAACTAATCTGTCAGCGACAGATGCGGGCGCAATGATAAAATTTAAAATTGCCCAGCTAGCATTGCAATTACCCTCAAATAAAAAACCAGCACAAGGATATGCTAAAAGGACCTCCTGCTGCGATGTGGAGGAGATAGAGAGAGAGAAGAGCCAAGAGTCAGTTTTTGCCTGCTTCTTTTTTCTCATATACGATACCTTTTTCACCGACGTTACTCGAGAAAAACTAAAGGGACAAAATATTCGACCGCATCGTATCGTATCGACGTGTAATCGAATATAATAAACTTTAAGTCCGTCCACTTAAATCGGATTTTTTCAGTGTGGACATTCTGTGCAGGGAAAATAAAAGCCGACAGCACTCTCGAGGAAGGACCGATGAGAGCAATTTTACAGACAGACACATGCGTCGGTAGAAAATATATCGTGAAACAGCAGTTTAATGAAATAAAATAAATCCTCACAGAGATGGGAAGAGATTCTCTCTCGCTCTCTCCCTCAAGCAGCAGCGGGTCGCCAGCAGCCTCCAGCCGCAAGGACAAAAGGCAGTTGACATTATGCCATTGTTAGAGGATGACCCCTCCCCTCACCCTAACCATAACCCTACTCGTACTCCGCTCCCCATCTCTTTCTGTGTGCTGTTGATATTATATTACATTTTATAAATTACATTTTGAGCGCAAGCAAAGCTGATTCACTCTGCTCCTGCTCCTGCTCCTGCTCGTGCTCTGCTCTCTCTCTCCCACTGAGCCACTTTCCATGGCAGACTTACCCACGCCCACACCCCCGCTCGCTACACTTCAGTTGCATGCAACACAAGTTGACATTTATTGTTGTTGTGGCCCCATGCATTAGCCATCGCCTGGGTCTCCGTCTCCGTCGGAGTCTTCCCTTCAGTTTGACTTCAATTGCGCAACGGAAATGCATTAAGAAATTCATTCTACCCTGAAACACCAACACCCCTCTCCAGGCCATAAAGCGACATGCCCTTCAGGTGCATTGAACCAATAATCAGCAAACTGGGAAATATTGTGGGCGAGGGGGGGCTGGGGCTGGGGCTGGGTCTGGGTCTGGGAAATGCTTTTCAAATCCAACACAACATCATAAGTGGTCGGTGAGGGACATTTTTCAAATGGCTAATGCAATGTATAGGCAATAGGGTTTCGAATAAAAACTAATTCGTAAACCAAATGGAATCCTGGAACTGAATGTGTTGCACCAATTAGCTGGAGGAGCTTTTCCTCCGAAACTGATTGATCTGACGGCAGTCAATCAAAGCCCTAACGGTCTAATAACAATATCAAAAAACATTTAGCACCAATTCACATCAAACACATTGCCCTTGGCCCTGCTCATGTCCCTGCCCCTGCCCTGCCCCTTTTCCACCCACATATTCACTCAAATTTACCTTTTTTTGTGCACATTTTTATGACAAGTAATCCGCTTTCACAGCAATTGATGTCAGGGGAAAATCGTCACAAAATGAAAGTTAATACCCAACAACGCGACAATTGATTCCACCTGATGCGATATCCCATCATTATTATCGAGTTTGTCCTCTGCCAACGGCCCCCTTCCGCAACGTACTACGAGTATTATTAAACATTTTATTTGATGTTGAGTGAATAGTGATAAGGCTAATGAATGCATGCACCCATCCTCATCCTTGAGTGGAATCGCGCCTGGTGCTGGCACCGGGACAGTGCTTGGACGCGGACGCAGACTGGGACCCGGTAAAATATCATTATGATTCTATTTACATTTGGCTTTAATAAAAGTCAACCCAGCATGTCTTATCGAGCGATGGCGATGACTGTTTGATTTCATATTAAATTAGTGTCATAAACGGAACAACTGCTGCGGTTCGCACGGGCTCCAATGGGATAGCGGGATGGGACTCGTTCGGGAATTATCAATGAATTATTTACAATGCTGTATTAACAATTTGTTAAACAATTTTATGGTGTTATCGTGGCCAACTCCACATTACGTATACGAAGCGTTGCACTGTGCCCCCCACTCTGTTTCCGATTGGGCTTTCCAGCTGTAATGTAATTTCCGCAGTGCATTTCCAAAAGAGCCACCAATTGTGCGTAATTTTATTTATTTAATGCAGCAGTTTGCCGTGCACGCATTGCATTCAGTGCGTCCCATGCGTTGTCCATTGTCGTGGCAGTTCATTTCCGGTGCACACAACAGTAGCTGTCGTTGCAGCCACTGCTGATGCCATTGTTGGAGTTAAACCCTGTGATTGTCGGCTTTAGCTCCACTTGATGAGAAACAGCCTCCTCCAACGGACTACCCAAATGCATACTTCGGGAAAGTGTTGCAGCTGGAACCATATATGTACTAACCTTCGCCTAATTACAAATCGGATTTCCTTTTCGAAATTCTTTAAGTACAATTTCAGGTCTGAAAAACAGAGATTCTTACCCGATTAACATCCCTAAGGCCCTCAAAAGTATGCCAAGGAAAACACGTTCCCAGAATTCCATCCATCCATCTATCCATCCATCCACACATCATCTGCAAAATGGCAACCACTCAGCTCCAACTCCTGACAACAGCCTGCATTGTCCTGATTCTGCTCGTAGCAAAATTGGCTTCAATTATGCGACAGAATTATGAAATTACAAAAATTACGAAAGTAAGTAGCTGTTCGCCGCTTCTGTTCGCTTTTCGCTTCAGCCAAATGTAATTGCGGCAATTTGCAGTTCCAACTGGCAGTCGGCTAATAACGTTTATTAAAACCACAACAACACAGTGGCGGTTGGGTCCTGTATCAGCGCCTCCCCCTGAGCTGCAGTCTTTAACAGGTATGAACGATGCAGTCGAGTGTACCGCCTAGAAAGTACCTGGTACTCAGGTAGTGAAAGGGAAAACCAAGAAACCGTAGAGTAAATCAGGCACTTTTTGTTCATGTTTGAAAGTCTCTAAAAAATATGAGTAAGGTCGTCGCTCTGTTAAATATCTACACGATTGCCAAATACCCTGTCGCTTTACGATTACTGGGTACTGCAATAATCCGAATAGAGATGGATTTTTCAATGACAGAAACAGAGAGAGATAGAGAGAGAGAGAGGCAATGCAAAAGAGGTGATTATATAGAATCTCATATGGCAACGTTATGCAAATTATGCAAATCCTTGTGAAGCACATTAATGCGCACAATGACAATTAATCGCTGCAAATTAAAATGATGACAATGTGCGGGATCTGCCTGGGGATATCTGGGGGCCTCGACCACGCCCACGCCCACGCGCCCAGCCACCGACACAGGCACTCAGCCACTCGTCGGGATTTGGCTAGGCAAATGAAATAAGAAATAAGAGTTAAACGATGTAAACGATAATTATTTATGACTAAACTGGTGAAGGTGGATAATTCTCATTGTGCTCGCCACCGAGGCGACCCATATCGCGAATAGCCTGCTGCAGTCGTCGCTCCTCGTGCAACCCATCCACGCCCGCTCCCAGTCGCTCGATGAACTTGGATGAACGGTATCCGTTTTTCTGCGGAAGGCACAGACAGTTACAGTTACAGTTACTCTAATGTGACACGATCAAGGGGGAGAGTCTCACCTCATAGTAAAGGGAACGAGCCTTTTTGGCCGCGTCTGGATCGAAGTTCCATTGGGTGACCTGATGTGTGATGGGCTCGCCGGCCACGTTGTTCTGCAGGGTCTCTGATATCAAGCGGAATATGATACCATCTGCGGGTTGACTGATCTGCAGCAGGACCAACAGCAGAGTGAGCTGAAATGAAGATCGTTTCGAGTTGCGTTAGAAAATATATCAGTTTCCACCATATACCATTATCAATTCTCATAGTCTTTTCATGTACATAAATATAAATGTAAATCTGAAGATTATTAAAGTATAACATTTTAACTTAATTTACTTAGTCTTTTTTCATACAAATTTTCAAAATTATTCCTATCGTTAAAACGATAAAAAGCATTGGAATTATGTAGAAGCAGCCAACACTATTTTTCACTCGGCAGTCGTCTGGCCTTCTTAATTGTAACACTTGTATATTTTCTAATAAATAATTGAGTATTTCGTTTAATGATAAGTATTTGCTATTAATGCCAAAACTGAGCTTTACGATTTCGCAATGATCGCATGAAAATATTCCAAAATACTCGTACATACATATGTGCTTAGGAAATTTCCTCGTTTACTTTGGAAAATTAACAACAACAAAAATAATTGGCACTGTTCTCAGCTGTGAGAGCGGATCTCATATGGGCGTGGTCTGTGTCCCTAAAATTGCGCATACGCCACATATAAGTCACTGCATTCACTAACACCGAATCTGATCTTTCCCTTTCATTCACCATCTTCTTCATGGCTTATTTATTCCACTTTAATCTCATTTCTGTGCACTTACAACTACCTACCAAATAGACAAATCCCAGGTGTAACATTGTCTCGATTTCTCGATGTGGTTGACGTTGAAGCGCTGGGGCCCGTGCGAGTCACTGGACCATTGATCACTGAATAGCACCGAAATCGCGGTGTTGCATAAAACTCAGCCAAGCGCCAAGCAACTCCAAAAATTATTGAAAATAACCCGCAACAAGAAAAGCAACAACAAAATATGGCAAACAAAGAGACTTTGAGAAGCCACAAAGCAAGGCAGAGAGCGAGCAACAGAGAGATATGGATGTAGAGAGAAAAAGAGCTCATAAGAGATAGAGATAACAAAATAATGTTTCGGTTACAAACCTTTTACAGATTTAAAGGCTGTTGCTGCTTAAATCCATACGGAGCTTTTAAACGAAAGATGATCTCCGATCTGGTGGCTTTGGCATACGACCTTCAAGTGGCGTTAAAGTACTTGCCTTTTCCATAATGTTAGATTCGTTTTATGGAAATATTGTTCTACATTTCCAGAGGGTATAACCACTCGGCTCTTTATTTAAAGAATTCTCGGGTTATTTTCTGAAGCGAAACCGACAGGATATGTATAGCTTTCATAGGAAGAATCTTGTTTGCGAGAAGAAGCTGAAGAAATTTCGATCATACTTCAATTGTGTGGCATAGAAACCATCGATCTGCAAGGGTATCAAAAGTTTCGGTACTCTACGAGAAAATCTTTTGACGGTTTTTTTTTCTTTTCGTTTATAATTTTATGACCGTCCAAATAGGTTTTCAAGGCAGACGGAACTAAGTGCGCGTATTTGCCAAAGGTTACTCACATCAGCCGCGAAACGGCTTTGGGCCGAAGCAAGCACAGAAGGCAAGGAAAATGCAAATGCCCGACAAAGAAAGTGCGCCAGAGCACGATAGAAATGGCACAGTGGAATGGAAGAAAGGCGCAAAGAAGGAAGACAGCAACAGGTTGTCCAATGCGGGACTGGCTCTTTGTGGTTGCAGAAGTTACATAATGGTCCATCGTCATCTCGATCGGAGCCGGAGGCAGACACTCGCTCCAAAACCACTTTGGTCATTTGGCCTCAATTCCGTTTTAGCCCACTCGAACAGCTGTCTCTGTGGGAGCTCTCTCTCTCTCGGTCTCTTTCTCTGGAGTGGGACGCTGACTCTCTCTGCCTTGGGCCTCTCTCTCTCTTTTTGGATCCGAAAGAGACTACGTGAGTGTCTTCACGTCTACTTCGATTATTATTTACACAGATTTCCGGCAGCTTGAATCCATGCGGAAAAAGCTATACGAAAGAGTATTTTGCAGGACTTTCACTTTCCTTGATAGCCAAATCTTTAGCATCATTAGATCGTAAGGAAAACGGATAAGTTCCAGTTCCAGTACCCCAAAGAGAGAGAGAGCGTGCCCCAAAGAGATCTAAAATAAGGTGAGATATGCGCCGACAGCGCTCTCATCGCCTGATACCTCAAGGGGGAACGCCTTACCCTATACAAACACACCTTGGCGGAGAGCACACGCAACGAAGCTCTCCACTAAGCTTTCCATCTGGCGCTCTTCTTGGAGCTGTGTGGGGCTCTGCGTTGTCTGGCGGTTGGCCATGCATTTCATTCAAACGCGATCGCCGGCCAAGCAACTCCGCTTGGAATCCGCTTTGGGCCTACTGGGGGACTGTCGTTACAAAACCGAACATTGTTGGATTCGAAGAAATAACCATGGCAAAGTTGAATGCTCTGCTGCTGGCCGTAAGTTAGATCGTTTAATTTTCCCTCCAATGGGAGTACAACTATCGAGTATTGGATTCTCCAATTAACACGGCCAGACCGAAAGTCGCACGTTCTGGCTGACACAATTTCCGCTGCGCCTGCGCGAAAGTGGCACCCGAAAGAAAACCGTGTCGAAAGCAGTGACTGACTGGAATTTCCAATGAGCACTACGTTTGACACATTTCGAAACTATTCGTATATTTGTGCCAAATATTTTTGTCTGCTGCCACTTAAGAGACCTTGAAACGTCTGCCCGCGCTCTTGTACGCTCTCTCTCTCTCTCTGTCTCTTTCTGCTGTGCTGCAGCGGATGGCGGCGATGGTGGTGGCATGGCCAGGTTGAAACCCAAACAAAATGTGTCATAATCTTGCATTGCATAACCAGCGTCAATAACCGTTGCTTTGCTGTGGCTGTTGTTTGCTTTAACCGACGAAAAACCACTTCGAGGAAGGCGCCATCCAATTGTCTGTGCATTCGCTGCCACTTTTATGTGCTGCCTGACACACTGAACTAATGAGCAGCGATTGCCTGTGATTTTAATGGAGATTACAATATTTATCCCTTTTTCAGCTCTTTCTGTGCGTCGCGGCCTTCCTAGTGCACACATCGTCGGCCACAGTTCAGCCAAAGGCCCCAAACTTCCAGTACTTTGAAAGGTGAGTAGTTCAACGGTGATCCTTCCAACGATTCTTTCATATCTCTTAATGCCCTTCTTAGGCCCAAATACCGTTATCCCTACTACGATGAACATGGAAGAGGCAAGCTTTTATATGGCTATGGCGGACCGGAACTGTATCAGTACAAGACCTACACGCCGCTGGAGGGCATACACTGAGCCTTTATTTACGACTATTTAAACTATAGCTCATAAAGTTGATAATTTATGTACTTTTGCTTTATTTAATTTAATAAATATTTTGAAAATATAACGAAACACTACTAAACTGAACAATAGATGGCGCTGCGAACGAAAACTGGCGATGTCATAAAAGCGACATCTATGAATTTTCAACGGAAGGAAGACTTATCGAATTCAAATTATTAAACTCAACGAAAAAATGTTGCAATTGTTTTTTGTTGACCTTTTTCTTAAACTTGCTGTAATCAAAATGCAATAAAAGCAAGTATTTCGAATAGGCCAATCATGTATAGAATTGATTCATCAATCGTACAAAATTGAGTGGGCATGGCTAAATGTTCTATATAGATAGTATTATTCAACGGAACAAAGAATATGAGAAAATTTGAATTCGCCGCAGTTCGCCCCAGTTCGCTTTAGCAACAATGAATCTCATTCCATACACAAATGTTGCTAATTTACCAGCAACATTGCCTCTGTTTTTTTGTTGAACTATTTTGCTTAAACCTTGTTTAGTCAAAATACAATAAAAGCAAGGACTAAAAACTGGCCAGTTAAGTAGAAAATTGATTCATTAATCGTATAAAATTATGTGGGCATAGATAAAGGCCCGGCTGACAACATTTAAATCCTTGTCGCTCACATTCAAAAAAGTTCGATTTGGCGCGCACCACTCGGTATTTTTTTCAAATGAGACCGTATATACTGTAGAAACTTGTTTTCGCCGCGCTCCCATGTGGTGTTTTTTAGTGCTAAATGGTATTTTTGTCACCTATTAATTTAATTTTCAATTTTATATAAAAATCCAATAAATGCAAGTATTTCGAATAGGCCAATCATGTATAAAATTGATTCATTAATTGTATAAAATTGAGTGGGCATGGCTAAATGTTCCATATAGATAGTATTATTCAACGGAACAAAGAATATGAGGAATTTGAATTCGCCGCAGTTCGCCGCATTTCGCCCCAGTTCGCTTTAGCAACAATGAGTCTCATTCCATACACAAATGTTGCGCATTCCATACACAAAAGTTGCGGCAACATTTACTTGAAAACCGTTTTTTGGTCAAAATAAAATACATTAAGGTAATTAAAAGAAGCAATCTTGTAGAAAATGCATTTATCTATGGGATAAAGCTAAGTGGGCAAATCTATATATCTTGAAATATAGGCAATACCCGATTCGCCGCAGTTTCGCTATTGCAACATTCCATACACAAATGTTGCTAATTCCATGCACAAATGTTGCTAATTCCATGCACACATACCCTGTGGGAAATGGATGTTATAGAATTGTGAATACGTTTGTCTTCCAAGGCTCAGTAGGTATCAGGATCTACATAAATTTATACAAGATACTAATAATACACATGAATAAGTCAAAAACATATCAATTTGAGAAAAGGTCTTAATAAATTGCGTTTGATCTACATATAAAATTAACAAAATAGGGTGCACAAAGGTCTATACACGCATCACGTCTTTAAATACCAGCAACATTGCGATTGATTTTTTGTTGAACTATTTTGTGTAACCCTTTTTTACAATAAATACAATAAAAGCAAGGACTAAAAACTAACCAGTTGTGTAGAAAATTTATTCATCAATGGGCTAAAATTATGTGGGCACGGCTAAATGTTCTATATAGCTGGTAATATTCGACGGAATATCAAAAACGAGGAATATGTAAAAACAACTTGAATTCGTCAGCATATTTACGGTATATTCTCAAAATGAGACGGTATATTTCGGAGGGTCAGCCGGTATTTGATTGGTAAATCCGGTCTGGTCCTACTGCGTTCCAGCCCTAATTTGAAACACGTTTTCAAAAAATTTTAATTTTAATTTTATTTCAAAAAGCGGCTGCGCTTGGTTCTTTTTTGTGTGCGTCGTTTAAATGTTGTATAGATTTTATAAAGAAACACGTGCTGTCCTATGCACGCTCGTTTGCTCAAACCCAGAGCTAGCGAGTGCTATTTTAAAGGACAAAGAGAAAACTAACCGACAAAATTACCAAAGTGCTCAGCTAACCCGTGGCTGTGCACTTAAATTAAATTGTCAGACATGAATGATTTATGCAACCCAGACCGCATGGCGCTCAAACATTAATCGGTGGCCTGATCCACACGTCGGCCACATTTATGCACACAGCGCCAGATAATAGTAGGCAGCATTTAATAATGTATTGGTTCCAAATGACTCAGACTTTTGCATTTTGAGGTGTTAGCCACAACGTGACTGCCCAGACTTTGGTTATGTACGATTCTATACAGACGACTTTTATTTTCTTTAATGATAGCCTTAAACTAATTTACACGTGAACCCTATTTTAATGTCTGGGCCGATTCTAGCAGGCGTTTCAGTTCCTCATTTTGGGACAGGGCCCTCTTGACGGCCATGAAGATCTGGGAGTCCATTGCTCGCGTCTGGTCCTGACTGAGGGACAGGGTGCTCACCCGCTTGGCCAGCTCCGCCAGTTTGGGCTGTTGCTTCAGGAAGCCATCTAGTACCTGGGGGGAGATGTTCGCCATTTCAGCTAACTGGCGCACATGTGTGGCCACAGGAGGAGATTGCATCTCAACATCTATGTGCTTGGGCGTGTTCAAGTGGGGTACCTTATTTGGCCTGGGTGCCGCCGTCGTGCTGGGCACTTGAGTTGGCTTCGCTGGGATCATCACAGGACGCAGTGGAATGGGATAGTGATAGGGTAGAGGCTGGCGCACTAGAAGAGGACGCATGTGGGCCGCGCCTGGTGGCGCCACAAACACGGGCTTGAACGAGACGGCCGAAGGCATGGGCTTCCTCGTGGCTGGAGCTGCAGTCGTGGTGGTCTCCGACCATAAGCTGTACTGCTTCATAAAGTCGCCGAAACGTTGAAGAAGGCTTCCCTGCATCTCGGGTTTTTTGGTGGTTATGGTGGACCTACTCGTCGTCTCCAGTCGTGGGCGCTCGTCAAAGTCCGCTTCGACATCTGCATTGTCCATGGTATTGTCATCATCGCTAGCGTCGTCACCATCGTCGACGCTATCCGGCACATCTTCGGACAGCTCATAGTCCAGCGTCTCCAGATAATCTTTCATCAAGGCTATACCCTGTTCATTGGAGGTCAGCGAACGGACGTACTCGATAGTTTCACTATTGCTGCGGGTCCCAATTAACTGTCCAAGCTCGCTTATGCTCGGCAGCACCTTCAGGCCCAGCTTCGTTTGGGCAATCTCGAGCAAATCACTTGGGTACTCAGAGTTAGTTGGGACAGGGGCAGCCGTTGTAGTTGTGGTAGTTTGTACGCCTGGCTTTATCAGCTTGTAGACGGGGAAATTGTAGTACAAAGCATTCTGCAGCTTTGAGTCTAGTTTCGAAGGCACCTTTCGTTCCGCATCGACTATGACTGCACTATCCTGGCCGTAGAACTTTGGCATCAGGGTCACTCGGGCATTGATGCATTGGAGCAGAGCCAGAGGCCAGAGGAAACGCACCAGCAGACCAAACATTCTGCTCACTTCAAAGGTTAAAGGACAACTAACACAGATCAGCTCATCAGACATTTCGAAATAGAATTTTGAACCATCAAACAGATCTGGTTTCATGGAAGTCGCTTCGAGGGTTTCTATTAATTCTCGAGAACGTGCTGAATCTACCTGCTGTGCCATAGAAAATCTCAGATTTCCATTGAATTTTCCACCTACGCGACGCGAAGGAATGCGTTTGCTTTTGTTATTTTCTCTACCTGCAGTATTTACAATTTTTTTCAAGAGGGGTTCGTTTCGGATTTCTGAGGGAGTTTGAGAAAATCTGAAAAACGAAGGAAAAAGGATGTATATGGACACCCGGTAGAAAATCCAAAAAATCTCGGAACTCTTTCAACTAAAACATGTTTTTATTATCGTAATTAAACCTTAAAGTGGAACTCTCGATGGCTACGCGTGTGGTAAAAATCTGTAGCCATTGAGTCTAGTCATCGATCACTTAGCAACTAAGAGGAATTTTAAATTCGCAAGCGATCCGATCCGCATGAATTTTGGATCATTTGTATTTACATAGGGTTTACGTACGGGAATTTTGCAGGATAAAACAAATTGCAAACAATGAAGACTTCTCTTGTGTAGACTATGTAAACGATTCTTGCTCGGGGGCGGGGGACACACAAAATATGGACATTGGTCGGAGAAACTTTGCATGACCTGAGGCGGGCACAGCTATCAACACTTCGATACACCCACTAGGGCAGGGCGTATGCATCGCTCGTGTAGCTTGTAGCCCAATTTGGTAACCTCCACCACGGTGTTGGCCTCAACGGTTTTGTCCTCCTTCTGGAACAGAGCCTCATGCAGATTGGGATCGAACTTCTGGTTGAGTGGGTCCACAGCTTCCAGACCGTGACGCTTGAACACCTGCAGCAATGAGGCGCGAGTCATGGTGAGACCCTCGTACAGGCTCTTCAGATCAGCATTGTCACTCAGCTGTAAAGTAGGCGCAAGTTAGACTCGATTACTTTACTATGCCATGGGGCAAACGTCATACCTTGTCCTTAGGCACTGCCTGTGTAGCGTGGCCGAGTGTGTCGGCGACCTCCAGCAGATCCTTGCAGAAGCTCTGGATGCCGAAAATCTTCGCATCACTGATCTGTTTGTTCAGACGCGTACGCATGTTCTCGCTCTCTGCCAGGGCGCGCTTATACTTGTCCATCAGTTCCGATTTCTGCTCCTTGGAGTCGGCCAGCTCTTTCGTGAGACGATCAACCTCCGGGGAGACGGCTTTTTGTTCCGCTCCAGCGGCAGATGCAGCGGCTTCCTCCGGCTGCTTCTCAGTGCTGTAGGGGCGTCCATTTGCCAGGGCTGTGGTGGCCTGACGCAAGAAACTATAGAACCCGGACAAATTGCGATAAGATGTTGTTGCAGACAAACGTGCGTTCATTACGTCACAGAAAAGAGGAAGAATGCGGCAAACTTACCTTGAATTGTGTGCACTGACTACGGCTTTGAGCTGGCTCAAGCTGCGGCCAAAAACTTGCAAGGATAATCCGGCTTTCGATGCCATTTTGAGCGAATTTTGTGGCTAAATTGTTAAAAAAAAAATTAAATTACCCCCTCTCTATCGGTTGGAATCAGCCTGCTTTTTAAAGTGACCAAACCCTCCCAGAAAGCAATACCAAATTTCCGCAGTGTGGACAACCCGCCAGATGGCGCCAGTGGGTGAAGTGTTCAAATTATGGACCGTTTTAATTCATGCAAAGATTGTTTTAGCATTGCCTTCAGGTATCTATTATCCGTCTCACCTCTGCACGCCTTGGGGGGTAGGGAGCAATTAATTTACGCATAGTTTATAAATCTTTCAGACTGTGCACGCCCAGGAGGCCGCCAAAATATAGCTTGTTTGTAAAAGTTGCTCTAAATATGTAAATTGCCCCAGCTCCCGGCACTTTCTGCTGCCGCCCGGAGCACTTAATGAATTCAAAGTACGAGTGGGGCGGGCTCAGCATCTTATTCAACTTCTACTCTCGAAAATGTACAAACATTATTACATATGCGCATGCATTGTATATATTTTGGAAAACCTGGTGTGAAAAGGCATTTAGTTTCATTTCGCCACCGAATCAGTGCGGTTGTCCACGGTAATAACGACTTGAGCTTGAAATGCGTGAGGAGGACCTGGAGCTGGCCCGCAAAATGGTGGCCAATTTGATTTCCACATCCACGTCCGTGGAGGACGATGACGAGGGTGCAGCAGCGGCAACGACATCATCGCCGGGGAATTCTCCACAACCCTTGAGAAGGCGCGTCTTAGACCTGAGTGAGAGGCGTAAACAATTTCGGTGAGTGGGGACCTTCCATAAACATACAAAAAACACAAAATGATGCTAATACATTTATTTTGGCAAAAAAAAAAACCAATTCACGTGCTCGGTAAATTTGCATATATCCGGAGCTAAATTTAGCTTTCGTTCAGTTAGTCAAAAAACTGAATGGAAACCACTTTTGTGAATGAAAATACAATCATACATCTCAAATATAAGCAATAATATATTTCGAGTTTAAAAAGCGCGCCTTTTGACTTTTTGTCCTACAAGTAATATACGTAGCATCTCGAGAAACTGTTTCATTCCGTAGGCACTTACGTTTTTGCTCCTTTTAGAAAAATGTATATTAAAATTGGGAAGAAATTCCCTATAAATATTAGATATTCGAGGTACGCGAAATAGGGTCAAAAACAGAAAGCAAGTGGACAAAAGGTCCACCATGACAATATACCTTAAAAGTCAATAAAAACCGAGTTCCATATACTTTTTTTTATCGATTGACACTTCATTTCTTTAACTTTGATGTGAAAATCTACTCAATTTTATAAAATTAAAATTCCAGAAAATTATACCACTCTCGGCAACGGTATATTTTGTATTTAATTCAACAACTTGCGAAACTAACGCCCAATACTTTATATACAAGCACAACCCATTTTAAAGTGTAACTCAATTCGCAGAGTTTCACAATTTTTTAGCCCAATCTTATAGGTAGGGTATTTAAAAATGTTCTATTTAAAAAACCGTTTATATCGCAAAATACATATCGACATAGTGCTCTCTCTAACCGAAAACTGAAAGCACCATACAGGGTGACCACATACGGTACATATATTATATATTTTTTGCATTTTTCAACGTCGAAATTGAGTTAAAGATACATTAACAGTATATAATGGTATATTTGAACAATATCTTCAATATATTTCAATATATATACTTAATTTGTATAGTTATATTGCCACCATGTCTAGCTCACACAACTTGCAAGTGTTTATAGTTTTCATAGTAATTTCCAGTATTTGCTAGTTTCCAGTATTTTTGAAAGCGCCCTCTTTTCCAATGCCCCAATGTAGAAAACGTGTAGAAATGCCATTTATAGCCGTGTCCCAGGTCCTATCGATTGCTAATTCGTGATCGAAATCCTGATCGCTTGCCATCAAAATCTAAATTATTTGAAAAATTAAAAATTCATGTCAAATGGGGCTTATATGAAACAAATGTTTTAAATGTACACCTTCCCTTTCAAGTGTCGCTTTTGATAATTACATGCAAATGTAGTTCATATGTAACAATCGTGTAGTAGGGAAGTAAAATTAAGGACTTTTTGTTGTCCTTTTTTATTTAAACATTATTTTAGACGCAATTACATAAAGATGAGTGCTCAAAATTAATGCGACATTTAGCAAATCGATTCGTCAATCGGATAAAACTATGAGCTCAGCGCTGAGAGACCCAGCTAGCTAGTAATATTCAACCGAATATCAAAATCAAGGAATAAGATGGAATCTTAATACAAACAATTCGTCAGTATATTTTGGTATATTTTGAAACTGTGACGTATAATTGCAATAAACAATGTCTTACGTCTTTAAATTTGTGTGTTTTAATGTTTGAAACAATTGTTATTGCCGACAACTGACCTGTGATATCTGCTTCGCGAGCACCAATGTGGACCTAAATTCATCTCGAATTGCTTGCGGCCAAAGAAGATGTCCGCCCCACTGACGCCAGCAGCGGCGGGGGACAGTCCAAAGCAGACACTGCCATGCCCATGCCCCATTGCAGACGCTGTGGATGGAGAGGGCGAGGTTCATCTGTTGCATGCCGCAGACCCAGCCCTAGCAACTTTGGAGGCGGCTTCTTCGGCGCCCGGCCTGGGTGGGGGGCATATGACCAGCAGCTGGTGGTGGTAAGGCCTTATCATCTGCCTACATTTGCATGCTTCTCTACACGGTTCTTATCTAAGTTGATTGTGCGGTCTTGTACTGCCCAGCCAAGTCCCCCTCCTTAATGTATTTGTTGATTCAAGTTCCCTCCAAATTGGAAAGTGTTTCTTTGGTTATATTTTTGATTTGATTCATTCACGTGCGTTCTAATTTTGGCAATTGATTCGTGCCACAGCAGCGGCTGCGTTATCAATTGAATAATTGCTAGCCAAGGCCGCCTCCACGCATGCGCGCGAATCGCAAACACTGCCGTGCCATCAGCTGTTTCGAGCGCTGCCCTGGCTTTTCATGAGACAAACAAACCAAACCAAACCCTGTGCAGCAGTTTTTCAGTTGTCACTCGACAACGCGATCGCCCGGTGTTGCCTCTGCTCTAGTGGCTATTGCGTCAATTTTTCCGGCCAGCTGTGTGAAGTAATCAAGAGAAAACTCGGAAGAAAAGTGTCACCGTGACAACGAAAAACAAAAGACCAAGCAAGCGAATTTCGTTTAAAATCATCGCCTAAATGCATTTCTGATTACCCGTTTTTCCAACGCTGATAAAACACTTTCTCTTTTTCTGTTTAACTTTACCCATTATCTCTCCTCGGTGGTGTACAAGCGTTGACACAATTCAGGGCATACAATATTTTGGTGTCTCATCAATCATACACGTGAATACTTTTGTTTGTCTGCGTGGGCGTGATATTTTCGAAACAAATTCCATTTTGAAAACAAATTTAACCTTGGGCCCTTTAAAAGAACTCGAGGCGGTCTGACTGCATTCCAAAATACTCGCAAATACAAAACTGCAGTCCCAAAATCGTTACTCGTCGGTTGTCTCCCAGATATGGCCTGTCTCTCGGACATTGATTTGGCGACCCTCCATGAGCATCGGCTTAAGCAGCGCTGGCACTACGGCCTGGCAAATTATTCGGACTATCATCATCACCAGGATGGGTTCAATGCCATGACGCGACGTTGCCTGGAGCGTAGTCTGCATAAACCAGACACAGACCTGAGGAAAGTCCAAAGAGATTTGAATGGCAATAGCCTGGATGCATTTGGCTCGTCTGGCGGCGCCGATAAATCTGATCTGGACAACAACTGCTTTGCGTCAGGTATGCAACGGCAACGCTCCGGCACATGGCCGTAAGTCCAGCACCCATTTCCTAGTCGATAAAATTACGCTGTGTGTAAAGAGTGGATCGGCTTCATAAATTAGAATATGTAATATGAATCAGTTCTTGGGATGCACTGTTTTCGATCGAGGCAAGGAACGCACGACAGTTGCGGCCAATGTAATAGTAGTGCTTAGATTTACATGGAATTTCGCAAAGTTTTGAAGAAAAACATTTGTTTGATTGGAATATCATCTCAAGAAGAATTTTTTTACAACGAATATCAAATTTCGGCTAATGTTTCGATTGCAGCATAAAGGAAGGTCTGTTTTGTGCTTGGTTCTATTCTACTCTGAAAGATTAACAACTGTAAATCATTTGGTCATCGTTATTTTGATCTCTTCTTTAGTTATTCTTTAGCACAAGAAAGCACTCTCCGACAGCACAAGAGTGAGAACTCTCTCTATCTCTTCTTTCGCTCTTGCTTCTTTAAAACCTCCATTTGCATTCAAGTCCATAAACCGTTTTGTAAGATTAGCCATTGCCTTGAAAAGTTCAGAGAACGCGTTCAAAAGTTATTACAATTTAATAATACATAGTTAAATAGTACATAAATTGCAGCATGTTTCCAATGAAAGCGGATCAGTCGATGACTTCAGGGTCATTGTTTCCCCAGCATAGCTCTCTGAGCATTGAGGAGTTTAATAACTTGGGCTGGGAGCAAGACAACGATTGCAACAACAACTGCATTCGGGGAGATCCAAGGGAAAAGGTGCTCAGAGCACATCGCATTTTTAGGTCTGGGCTTAGATTTATTGTTTATTTTTATAATCATAAAATAATAAAACAATTTCACTTACCATTCCAGGCGAACGCGCAGCTTGAATGCCCCGTCGCCATTCCAGCAGTTCGGACCATGCGGACGCATTATGAAAAACTCCGCCATGGTGATGCAGATTCAGGATCCGGCCAGCCAGCGCCTGACCTGGTACAAACCGCCGCTCACAGTCCTAGTGATCAAGAAGGTCAGCGATGCCTCGGTGCTGGCGCCGTTTGTCCAGCTGGTGGACTGGCTGTTGCAGGAAAAGAACATGGTGGTGTGGGTGGAGTCGGCGGTGCTGGAGGATGCCCACCTCAATGAGGATGTCAAGTTCAAGGCCATCAGGGAAAAGTTGGTCACTTTCAAGTGAGTCTACATGAGTACGCATCAAGATCAATGAATTCCAATGTCTTTTTTCTGCCCGAAAGGGATGGGCGCGATGATCTAACCGATCGCATCGACTTTATTGTCTGCCTTGGAGGGGACGGCACATTGCTGTACGCCTCCCAGCTGTTCCAGCAATCAGTGCCGCCTGTGATGGCATTCCACTTGGGCTCACTGGGCTTTCTCACACCCTTTCGATTCGACAATTTCGAAGAGCAGCTCACCAGCGTCTTGGAGGGTCATGCTGCGCTCACGCTGCGCAGCCGCCTTCGCTGTGTGATGCATCGCAAGGGTGACAAACGGCAGGAGGCCAAAGTGGAGGCCAACGCAGATGCAAGACCTGCTGCCAACAGCATCCTCGTGCTAAACGAGGTGGTCATTGATCGCGGACCGTCGCCGTATCTCAGCAATATTGATTTGTTCCTCGATGGCAAGTACATCACCTCCGTGCAGGGCGATGGCCTGATTGTTTCAACTCCGACTGGGAGCACAGCGTATGCGGCAGCAGCTGGTGCCTCCATGATCCATCCCTCTGTGCCAGCCATTATGGTAACTCCCATTTGCCCGCACTCTCTGAGCTTCAGGCCTATTGTGGTGCCTGCGGGAGTGGAACTGAAGGTGAGTAAATAGTTCCTTTTCAATGGTACCTTTTTTAATTGATCCACTATTCCCCATAGGTCTCCGTTTCGCCTGAAAGTCGCAATACTTCGTGGGTCTCATTCGATGGACGCAACCGTCAGGAGCTGTTCCATGGCGACAGCCTGCGTGTGACCACCTCCATTTATCCTGTTCCCTGTATATGTGCCCAGGATCAGATATCCGATTGGTTTGCATCCCTCGCCGATGGCCTCCATTGGAATGTGCGCAAGCGCCAGAAGTGCCTCGACGAGCTGTCGGATCTGACGGCATCCGGCTCCGAGGACACGCTGGACGAGATGGAAAATATGAAATTGTATGATATTTAGTACGTATGTATGTAAGTCGCTGCTGGCAATTGTATTCGTGGGCTAAGCTTCACGGCAGGCTTTTAGTTTTAGTCGAGTCTTTGCAATCGCTTCAATGTAATTTGAATATGTTTAAAGTCGTTTCATAGTCTGTAATTTGGTAGAATTTGCATATTTGCCAATTATACTCGTATTTACAATATTATGAGCTGAGCCAATTGTTTGGCAAACTTTTTTTGCAACGCTTTGTAGATTTACCTACGTGCAATACTGTTCATTTGGAAGAGGCACAAAAACTCTGTCAAATCTTTGTAGAGAGGTAATACCGATTTCATTGTTACAGAAACACACCCGCAACGAGCATTGCCTTGCCTTTTTCCAATCAACTGAATGTACATATGAGTAAATTCTGTAGTTTAGCTTTATAGTTGTTAGATATTTCGTATATAGACTCGTTTTGAGCCCCGTCTCTCTGGCGTCTGGCCACTTGTTGCATCTTGCTCACCTCGTGCCTGGCTCGTACGCGGCTGCTGGCAGTGCTTGCTTTATTTGCTGGCACCACTGATACGCACTTGGGGCTGTCAAAAAAATTTGTTTGCGCTTATTTACATAGAAAATGCGAATTGAAAGTGAAGCCGCCATCGCGTAAGTAAGACGACTATTCGCCAGACGCGCCCTCAGGCCGTACAAGCGAGGCATTACACGGCAAAGATTTTTTGCCATTGTTCGTGATGTGCGATGTGTTTTTGCCTTTTTTGTGAGCTGAATTCAAGGTGTGCGAATCTGTCGGCGTGTGCGTGCGGCAGGTGTGCGGAGCGTGCTTATCTAGTCATATGAGATTCACAAAATCTCCCAATAGTCGACTCTGAGCGTTTCCAGCGTGCGGTTGTGTGTTGTGTCAGTTTGCAGTTAGAATTGGGGAAAATGAATCCAGAAGATATGCAGCGTGCCCGACAAATGGTCAACGTGGAGGCGACACAGCCCTTAGGCTCCCCCACGTCGTTGAGAAGAACGCTGGCTGGTAATTTACTGGACAAGCGTACACAGTTTCGGTAAGAAAATGTGCCAAAATCCCAAAATGTCCTTGAATAAGGCAGTGCTTCTCTGTTTTCAAATAGTAACTGCTAGTGCTACATCAATGAGCTTCTTGACATGCTCTTGAGCAGTCTGTTAAGTCATGCTGTACAGAAATAAGCACCACAACCAAGTATTTGGTCTAAAGATGAAGTTATTTCTCTTTCAGATGAGGCGTTGTTTCGCCTATGCATATATTAAAGTATTCGGATTTTTATAAACACACAATATAGTATAGTATATAGAGGCAGCCTATAGCAAATTGAATGTGCTGTAAGCCGCACAATTAGCACATGTGGTACCACCGCCGACCTAAATTTCCTTTATAATGGTATGCCGTATAGAAACTTCCTTTTCATTCCGTACAATTTTACGTTTTATGGTTTGGCCTTAGTGATTTAAACCTTATTTTAGATTAATACAACAAAAAGGAATCCAGTCTCTAAAATTAGCCAATCTCGTAGAAAATTGATTCTGTAATCGAATAAAGTTAGAGAGAGCTGAGGGTCCTAGCCAGTGCCACCAGGTTTTCAGAGTCAATATAAGTGTCATATATATAATAATATAATATAAGATTCAAAAGTGGCTAAAACTGAAAAAAAAACTAAAACTAAATACACCCCAAAAATATAACATTTTGTGGTTTTAGTGATTTTGTTATACTAGCTATAAATATATACAGCTTCAGCTAGAGCTTCTTAAGAACTTAAAAATTAAATAGGGTAGTCTGAAATTTAACAGAACCAAAATATTGCATAAAAAACGAGATCGGAAAATTTTTGTTCAACAAAAAATCCAGAAAATATGTAATTTACATTTAAAACAAAAATATGCTGAATTTATTTTCGAAATATGATAGTTTTATAAGCCGGCAGCACTGGTCCTAGTTTGCAGGTAACATTCAACCGAATTAACCCATTGTCGACCAGTGGATACTAAAAAACACTCCACGAAACTGTAACTTGAAGAGTTTTAGTGCAGTTCAGGTGAAAGATATCGTGTGGTTTTTGTAAGTAGAGAGGGTGGATCTACAAGATTAATTTTCAAACAGTATTATTTTTCGTGGTATAAATAGTTGTTTACCTGTTTAAATAGAGGGGCTAAAACTATATCATTTTGTAGTATTTTCCAGTATTTCCGAAGTAGTGATATGGACTCACCCTCTTGTCCAATGCCCCAAATGTAGAAGTCGTGTATAAATGCAATTTAGTCCCAGGGCAGATCGATTACTAATTCGTGATCGAAATCCTGATTGTTTGGCATCAACATTTTCCAAATTGGGAAAAATGCATGTCAAAAAATGGATTCCGGCACTGGCACTTCCACATATATGAAAAAAACGGCCAAAAATTTCAAATGTACACCTTCCCTTTCATGTGTCGCTTTTGAGAATGTAGTTAATACGTAGGAAATGCGTAGTTACCATGTACAAACATTAATTTACTGCAAATTTACATTGACCTTTTTTGTTAAACCTCATTTTACAAACAATTCAATAAAGATGGGTACTTCAAATTAAGTAGAATTGTGGGGAACTGATTAATAAATCGGATAAAATTATGAGTTCAGCGCTGAGGGTCCTAGCCAGCTAGCAATATTCAACCGAATATCAAAAGCCAAGATTATGATGGAATTTGAATACAAATAATTCGTCGGTATATTTCGGTATATTTTGAAACTGTGACGTATCGCAAAAACAATAATTGTTTATTGTTGTTTGTCTTGTTTTCATTGTTGCCTTACTTTAAATTTGTGTGTTTTAACAATGGCCGACAACTGACTGGCCTGTGATAACTGCTCCGCAAGCTCCAATGTGGCCCTAAATTCATCTCGAATTGTTTGCGGCCAAAGAAGAGACCAAAGAGGCAAATGTCAAAAAATTCTTTGTGCAACAATAATAAGGGGCAGGGCAGTGTGGACAAGCTGCAGCAAATCTTTCCGAGAAGGACAGATGCTTAGGCGGGCCTGTGCAAAGTCTAAAACAAAAGACAGGAGCCAGGCAGGTGCTTCGCGTTTGTAGGTCAAACCAGAGCCTTCGACGTGTGTCGTATTTGTATACACCTCCCACGCATACATGCGCAGGACAGAACAAGTGATTTGACCAGCATGACGTCCTCGTACCACATTATGAAGTCTGCAGCCGCCTCGCCAGCTCAAACAGTGCCAAAGGCCAATTCCATGGCTTCGGGGGGAGTTGGGTCAAACAATTCCAACGGCGGCGGGGGCTCCTACTACGACGATCATGAGAATCACCTGTTGCATGTAAACAGTGGTCGTCTCAGCAGTGCCGCGGCCTCCTCCGCCCCAGGTCCCACCAATGGGGGGCCTGGCAGCGATGCGGAAATGCGCTGGTGGTGGTAAGTGGACCTATGTTTTTGCTACAATACTGTAGTGCACTTGCCATTTACCTGTTAATCAATTAGTGTGTTTGCCAAAATGTTTCGTTTTGAAGTGGTATGGCAATCCACAGTCTGCAAACAAAACCTCTGTTAAGCGACTGTAAACTGTCTGCTGCCACTGTTATTGCCCTGTCAATGAGTTTATTATTGAGTTTATATAACAGTAAGTCTACAGAGCCCACCTGTATATTTGTGTCTCAGTCAAGGGTTTAGTGAGTGAGTTTTATTATAGATGATGGAGTAGCAACTGGCCAATGCCTTACCTTACGGATAGACCATGCACCAGGCACTCGATCAGTCGCGTGGCACTTGCGCTCAGCTGTTGTCCCAGCGATCATATACTTTATACTTTTATTTTAAAATCGGAATCGCACGAAACATTTACAATTTAATCACCTTTTTAGCGTCTCAGTTCGGTTTCGCATATTGACTGGACAGCACGGTCGTGTTCGCGCTGCGCTCTCTCTCTCCACCGATCTCGTTGGCACGATCACCCTCGGAGCTCGCGCGATTTGAACGTCCAGCTATCTGTTTCGTTTCGGTCGTTTACCTGGTGGCGCTGGTCAGCTTTAAAGCTACCCGCCCCTGTCTCTTCGGCTCCGATTCGCGCCTCATTTTGTGCTAAAAAGAAAATATAACAATTATATAACGTGTAATTAGAGTAATTTGTTGGTTGTCTAGCCTCAAAACTTGGCTTACCTTTTCTGTGGGTCAGTCCCAGTTTCAGTCCCGTCCCACTTTCGGTTTCTTTCTGTAGGCCAACAGACCGACCCCTATACATTAATCTCCTACCAGAACAATCGACACGACACTATCTTTGCATTGTGGTTCCTATTCACTTGTACCCATGTGCCTGCTGTTTACGAAAGGCTTCATTATCAGCGTAGCGTTATATGCCGGCACGTTGTGTCTAATAAAAGGGGGGGTTTCCTTCGTGTTCGATCTTGTCAATGATAATTACTAATCTTAATTACTAGTAGTGCGCATTTTGTTGCTGGCTTGGCTCTCTCAGCTGATTAATTAATTTCGATTTTCTTTGTGCAATAAATCACTTAAAATTCGCTTTATGCACTCGTCTATGTACATATTTTGTCAGCTCTAAGTAGAGGGTGTGCCTTGTCTCCTTTGTTTATTTTACACAAGCAATTTCAATGATTTGTAATAATTTACTTTTTGCTTCCTGGTGGCAGTACGAGTAGAAGACAAAGGGAACTATGGATCACGCGATCCACTAATTAAGTTGAATGTTATTTTTGTAATGATTTGATTCTTGTGATGCAATCTTTTACGTAATCAACTACTTCCATACAAAAGCTTTCCATCAGATTCCGATTCATTCGTGAAATTCAAAATCAGCTTAAACCAAGCTGATGGAAGACTTATATATGTACATATATCTTGCGTAGAAATTTGACCTTCCATGTCCAATCAAGAGAATCGACCTCTGTTAATGAACTGTTAATGAGGCACTCTAAAAGAGACCGAAAATTATCTTTGTACACACAGGTCACGATTTCCAGACTAATAGCCCGCGATACTGTTATGCCCAAGTGGGCTGTGAGCTTTATAACAATTTAATTGTGGGCTAAGTGAATGTTTTTTCGAGTTTTCCTTATTAAAAGGTCTTTGACCAACGCTATGCCCAAAAAAGAGCCTCAAATATGATTAATAGTGTTCATATGTTTCGCTAAATACATAACTACATAAGTGCTGTAGTTTTAAATTTAGCTTGTGCAAGGTACAGACTGCAAATTGATGTATACTTGACATGCTTTTTGGGCTTAGCCCAGCTATAAATGTTGGCCAAGTACGTTGCTTCCATCCCTCTTATGCTTGAACGGAAGCTGGCTAATGACGCATTAAGCCTTGGCCCTTTCATCTCCCCCACTCTGCAGTCCTCTCTCTTTCTCTCTGGCTCTCTTTTTGATAGCTCTTTGTTGACGTCAAAGCCGGAACTACGCAAAGTCCGTTATGTTGACCAAAAAAATTAATGAATAAACAACTATTTTATGGCCAATAACAAATTTATTTTGCACAAATTTCCAAATAAACGGAAACCGGTTAGATACTATACTAAATCCAGACGTATTTAAAGTCGGATCGTTTATTTTTTTGTTTATCAACTTTTACACACGCGGCAAAGGCTGAAGACCACCGATATCACTCTTTATCATAAAAAATGCGTGGTGCATTCTAGTGTTTGTTCGTGTTTCTGGTTATTTGGTTAACAAAAACTTTTAACGCTTTTACAATAAGGGGAGCAAGGTCGATGTTGTTTACCGTTTTGCCCAGCTCAGGGACGTTTTGGGCGAGTTGGGACCCAGAAATGTGAAGTGAAATAAAATGGGAACTAATATTCCAGTGTTTTTCAGTTGATTGAACCAAACAAAAATGTGTTAGAACCAAACGTTGATTAATTGATTGTTTGATGACAAATCTGTGTGAATCGTAAAGTGATATAAAGAAAATCTAAAGCCTATAAATATGACGTGCCTTTCGGACATTGATCTGGCAACCCTGCACCAACATCGTCTGGAGGAGCGCTTCAGTTATAAGCTGGCCTGGAGCGGCACAGCCCATCAGCAGACCCAATACAATGATCTGCTGGTGCGGCATAATGCCTCCCTTAAGCGGCAAAGAATCATCCAGCAAAAGGCAAACCAGGCGAGTTCCAAGCTCAGGGAACAAGGCGAATGCACAACAAACACGGCCAGTAATCAGAATAGCCAGCTGACCAAGTCCGAGGACGAGCATGACGATGGCTACTTTGATTCATCAACCCGACGCAGGCGTAGTGGCACCTGGCCGTAAGTACTTCGCTGTTCGAACCCATCCCATTCCGTCGCAAGCGATTCGATAACCCTGAACGTCGGGCAACAGCCCAAAAAACAATTGTGGCAATGTTATCAGGACATCGGACATTTGTTCGGAGCATGCTCTGATAGGAGAGGCGGCTGGAGGCTCTCTAATCAAGTGTTGCCTTGTCATTGGCCCTATCGGGTCGACTAAGGCGTAAAAGGCGTTGTGTGCATTCAGGCGCTTTGCTTATCAATTGTTTACTCAGATAGAAAAAAGCAACTAATTTAAGTAAATATCACGTATGCATAATCAGAATTTATTGATTTTCACATGTCATCATGATGATCACCAAAAATGCCAATATGTGCAGAGATCTTAGTGGACTGATCTAAAATCGAAGTGCTTTTAGAAGTCCTTGACCTTTCTGCATAGTTGAGTGCTTGCAGCGCGTTATTTCATTATTTTTGGCCAAAAAACAAACAAGTTTTTTAACACCTTGTCTATTGGCATAACGATGGCGCCGTCTGTTAATTTATGGTTATCTGATATGTGTGTAGGTTTTCTCTTCAGCTACTATTTCTGAACGATTTGTTTTGAAGAACCTGAGACACTGACGCGACGCCGTGGCTAAGTGCCAGTTAAACTTTTTGTGAATCGGTGCCAGTTTGTGCTTGGCGCGATTCGTGAAACAACAACAAATTAATAAATTAAAATATATTCAGAAAAACAACAAATTAGTGACTGACGCTGCTCGTGACCACTTCGGCGGGCCGTGTTCCAAAGGTTTGCATCGGCCAGGTCAGGCAGTTCAAGCCGCATTTGCATGGCCTGTCTGGCTCGGATTCGATTATACCACCCATAGACTCGTTAATGCCCGAGGGAAATGGAAAACGAATTCAAGGTGTTCGAAAGGTTTACAGCGACTCAACGATGGCTGCAAACTTAAGTTTTGTCATGCTGACGTCGTCGTTGAAGTTCTTTCCTGTACGAGTACAAAGTACCTACAATATCTATTATATTCGTTACTTGGTTGGGGTTCGGTTCGTACTTGGCTTCCAGTTTAGTTCCAATCGAGTGGCGTTGGCGGTCGAGCAAGTGCAATTAACGAGCGTTCACTGCGAAAAATGCCGTGTAAGTGCTGGCCAACTGGATAGCCGGTGAATGAATGTGAATTTCCTTTGAAACAATTATCGAAACAAGATCATTATTTGTCCTGCAATTTATCAGAAATTGTGCGTCACTGGATTCGCTCGTTGTGTTTTTTAAACCACTTGGTTATTGTTCCGCCTTGCCTTGGGGATGAGTCGATAAAACATTGATAAAAAGGGGCAAAGTGGATACAACTTTTTCAATTACAGAAAAAATAAAAATAAATTGAATCTTTTGACTTTTCTCGAATTTATTAAAGAAAATGTAGAACGACTATAACTATTTTAATATTTCAGACGATAATGCGATCTATCTGTCCCACTGTGTGAGATTTACTTCTAGGGTTTAGCATAGCCTAGCTTATGGCTCTCTCTTTTCCTCTCTTTTGTCTGGCTGTTCCCGATTCGCTCATCTCTGGATGAGTCAGCGCAAACATGTCTCAGCTCGCATTAGCACATCAATCAAACCCGTTATTATGCGATGCTTTGAGGTCTAACCCACCCACACACTCACACACAGACGCACACCACTCAAGAGTCAAACGAAACGTTTAAAGTTCAGCATGCGCATGGTGTATATTTGGTGAGGTGAGACATAGTCACTCTTCTAGTTTCCTATTCTCCTTGCCACTCTCTCGCACTCTCGGAAACAGTACATGAGCAGATGGAATGTATGCAATTCCCACAGTTGGCACGTTTTGGCGGTTTATGGAAAATTGACCAGAACACTGCTGTTTTTAGAGGCCAGCCCCATGGATTCCAGAGGACTATACTCTCAGAATGCCTCACTTCATATTAATACATCTTGTGCTGGCTCTCTTGCTGCCATCTCTCTCCCAAACACTCTCGGTTAGCATGTGCAATTCCTGTTTGTTTGCGACTGAGAGATTCAACAAGTTTATTCACGCTGGGGTCCCCACCCTCCGCGCAGATCTTGCCTCATCCGCTGCTGCTGGTGTTGTTGTAATGAAAACAAATATATAAATACGTTGTATACCTTTATTTTGTTGTTTCGGCCGGCCAGTGATTTTGTAACCTTCGCACGAGCCACAACGTCCGCCGAAGCACAAATTCCAACAAGTTTTTTTTCTCCGTTTTCATCGTTTTGCGTTTACTTTGTGTGGAATCGCACAAAATAAGATCGAAAACTACTCATTGCGGAGAGGAATAGGGCGTGACCATCCATATATTGGCACTCTAGGGACACTAATATTCAAATGCAGCATCAAAAGTTGCGACTTGCGGCGACCCTGCAACGTCAGGGCTCTCTGAGTGCAGCAGCAGCCGTTGAGGAGGCGAAAGAACAAAAGCAACAAGTAGCCCAGGCACCCGACCCGCGCATTTTGAGGTTCCGCCCAAGCTCCGGATCTCCTCTCCAACTAGCACTATATCTGTATTCTGTCTATATCCTTTCAGGCGCACCCGGAGCTTGAATGCCCCGTCGCCCTTCCAGCAGTTCGGACCATGCGGACGCATTATGAAAAACTCCGCCATGGTGATGCAGATTCAAGATCCGGCCAGCCAGCGCCTGACCTGGTACAAGCCACCGCTCACAGTGCTGGTGATCAAGAAAAAGGACTCTCAAGTGCTCCTGCCGTTTGTCCAGCTGGTGGAGTGGCTGGTGCAGGAGAAGCACATGGTCGTGTGGGTTGAGTCCGCCGTGCTGGAGGATAAGCTGCTGCGGGACGATGTCAAGCTGGAGAACGAGAGCGCCAAGTTCCGACAGGTGCACGGAGACTACTGTGGCGTGCGTGAGCGTTTTCTGGCGCTGCGCGAGAAGCTGGTGACATTCAAGTGAGTCTGAAATGGGAATGGCCCCCAGGTGGTGCTCAATTCTAACTGGCTTCTCTCTTACAGGGATGGTCGCGATGATCTAACCGATCGCATCGACTTTATTGTCTGCCTCGGAGGGGACGGCACCTTGCTGTACGCATCTCAGCTGTTCCAGCAATCAGTGCCGCCCGTGATGGCCTTCTATCTGGGCTCACTGGGCTTTCTTACGCCCTTCCAGTGTGATAACTTTCAGGAGCAGGTGACCAATGTACTGGAGGGTCACGCTGCCCTCACCCTGCGCAGCCGCCTGCGTTGCTCCATCCATCGCAAGGGCGAACGGCGCAAGGAGTCGCTCCAGCCAGCCGGCAGCAGCCTGCTGAAGCCAAGTCATCATCGTTACCTGAACTATATAGAGCTCAACAATGGAGCATCCTCTGGTGCCAATAACAATTACTGCAACCCGCATATGTCATCAAACAACAGCATCCTGGTGCTCAACGAGGTGGTTATCAATCGTGGCCCGTCGCCATATCTCAGCAACATTGATATATTCTTGGATGGCAAGTACATCACCTCTGTTCAGGGCGATGGCCTGATTGTGTCGACTCCGACTGGGAGCACAGCGTATGCGGCAGCAGCTGGTGCCTCCATGATCCATCCCTCCGTGCCGGCCATACTGGTGACTCCCATCTGTCCGCACTCGCTGAGCTTCAGGCCCATTGTGGTGCCAGCAGGAGTGGAGCTGAGGGTGAGTCCTAAGTGAATCCACTTTTCGATCGTCTAATATCGCCTCATTATTTGTCCCTAGATATCCATATCGCCGGATAGCCGCAACACCTCTCGCGTCTCCTTCGATGGACGCAACGACCAGGAACTGAATCATGGAGATAGCCTGCGGGTGACCACCTCCATCTATCCCGTTCCCAGCATTTGCTCTCAGGATCAGATCTCTGATTGGTTCGACTCACTCGCCGAGGGACTCCATTGGAATGTGCGCAAGCGCCAGAAGTGCCTCGATGAGCTGTCGGACCTGACGGCCTCCGGATCGGAGGACACGCTCGACGAGTTTGACAATCTGAAGATCTACGATGCGAGTGGTTCTTCCCTGGATACTTGAGTGCCCAATTAGCTTAGTTCTAGAGCTAATTCATAGGGTTTTCCTGTGTGCAATTTTTTAGGCTAAGAAATGTAGCGAAAATACTCTATTGTAATATTGAAATATGTATATATGCAATTACATAAATCACCTGGTTGAGTTGAAGTGTTAAATGTTAATGGAAAATGATTGCAATAATTGTTTAAGCTAGAAAAATTTCTGTTGTTACTTGTGAACAAATCCGCTTTGGCATAGCTTTTAAGTTTGAATTATTACTCTTTAATCGGCGATGGCATCGAGTTCTCCGTACTTAAGCAGAATCTCGTTATCTGTACAATTCGATGAAGGTAATAAAAATTGTATTATTAACTCAAAGCGCCACAAAATCCATTTCACTCCAATTTACTCTTTGAAGCAACAGCAATAAAAGTCCAATTAATTAGATGAACAATGGATAAAACCAGAACGGAGGCAATCAACATGGACTCGTGAAAAAGCACTTAAAGAGTTCGAGTAAGTGCGGTGCTTCGGTACGAACAGTCTCTGGATGATGGATGAATTGAAGGGACCAAAGAAAGGAGTGTCCACCCTCAAGATTTTTATCATTCACAAGCACATTGAGAGGAAATTTTTCAAGAGGTCATAACTTTGATTTGAAATCTTGTTTTGGTAGAATCAAAATCCTTTTAGCTACGAGTACTATACTGGATCTAATCCATATAATTCATAAGATTTATCGTTACCAAAGCTTCCAGAAATGGTTTGTTCTTTTGCCTACATCTCATTTGAATGTGGACGTTTCTGCGGATGGCAAATCTTCTACTCGGCTATGTGCCATAGTTACTATTGAAAACTGCTCCGGGGGGACAGCGCTCAAAAGTTGACCACTTCCGGTTCATTCGAACCCATTGTGGAGCTCGAATTGTAAATGGTTTTAACATGATTATTGCCGAACTGTCCCTGCCCCTGCCCCTGGTACTGGCCGCAAGCCCTTATGCGACAATTGTTTAAGTGCAAGAGCCGCGCAATAAATCAAAAGCATAAAAGGAAAGCCAACTGCCATAAATGTGGCTAGAAGTGTTCTATGTTCCTTGCCGTTGCCTCTGTCTCCACCTTTCCGGGTGCGTGTGTACGTGCCAAGTGCGTTTATTATCAATTTTCACGCTTTTCCAGCGACTCCTTCCCCGCCGCACATGGCGTGCAACAAGTAGAGCCGAGCAAGGACCTCAGCATCCTTCCGCTTCGTGTCCCATACATCTTACTGGCGGATAAACGCATTGCGTATTATCCGACCCATCCAATTGGTGGACTTCGGACACGCCCCGTGAATCCAGCATTGCGCAGGCCTCGTCTTCCGAACTCGTGCCTCAGGATGAGGGGGGAGGTCCTTGTCTGACAAATTAAATAAATGGCATCAAGCGTATATATTCAATTAATTTTTCTTTTATGCGTATTCTTTATCCTCTTTAAACCCACTTAATCGGGTCAAATCTAAAGCTTCATAGTTGCGGATTTGAGCTGAGAAAAGAGAGAGCAGAATAAGAATTAATTCAGCAAAGAATTAAATAAAAGATACATTCTTTACAAATGCAACCTCTTGAATTCTTTTCTGAATCTTTAACCAATCGATCAACAACTTTACTTTCACTGAAAGCCAACACCGAAAACCCTTCCTTTCCTTCCTTCAATGCAGCATTGTCAGTGCCCTTTCCTTTTGCCGCAATAATATTTCAAAATATTTGCGGAATTTCTTAATGAAGTCGTGCTCATGCTGGGGGACTAAGACAAATGCCACGGGGAAAGGCTAAAACCAAACCCAACTATGCCAAAGCAGCAGCGGAAGTCGAAGCTGAAGATGAAGATGATGTGGCACGTGTTAATATTCCAATTGAATGCCACCAAATATGCGGTACTCCATGCACCCACACGCACAGAATGGGACTTATCGTCATCTCATCGCATGCTCATCCCTCTGTATAAAAATGAAAAATATTTCCCTCTCATGCCAAGGGTGACATTTGAACGTTGACTGGGGCCACACTCGTGAATTTAAATAGATTTCGCAAATGCTAATGACAGCTCCGCTCCAGCCCGTCCAGGGGGAAGTTTTGTCCGGCTCGGTCGCTCCTACACTGCCTTTCAAACAAAAGGAAATTAAACAATTGCGGTCGAATGAATTTGTCCCGTTTTCCATCTCCTTCTTTCTGCTTTTCAGCCTTTTTGCTTTAGTGATAAGACTTGACTACAAGGCAGAGATTGTCAACGGAATGACCCGCATATGTTGGAGTGTCCTGCTAGCAACATTTGTCATCGACGTAACCATAACCCCAGCGAGGCCGAGTTAAGCTGTCATATGTGGCAAATTCAATTTGTCAGGCCCCACATTGTAAGGGACTTGAGGCTTTTAGCCCTGACCAACTGCCATATTGCCGTTGCTCACGGCCCAAAAGCATTTCATTCCCGTATTTACTGTATTATTTAATGCCATCAGTCCTGGTCGATTTCTAGTCCATTAACTTTGAAGTTATTTGGGCGACGCCACTTTAACACTTCAATGGAACTCTCCTCTCCACCTTTTCATGGCTCTATTGTTGATGCTTTTTTTCCTCGAAAAGTTCCGCACAAAAGAAAGTGTTGGGATATCGATTTTGTGAGCGGGTTCTTCCGTGTTATTATTCGGTTTTTGTGTTCGTCGAAAGGAAACCAAAGTCGATTCAAGTATTTCCATTTGAATTATGCTTCAATTAAAGCCTCAGTAATTAGCAATAAATAAATTCCTTACATATCTGACACTCCATAATCACATCCAATAATCAATAAATGAATCTTTCTTTTTGTATTTTATTAATTAACATAGTAGCTCATTACAATTTCATCTGCATACATTTCCATACTATAATTTCGTTTAACTCGAGCGAATATCGCCAGTGATTTTGAGTTCTTCGAAGATGGGTTTCTTCAAGGTTTCTCCCCCACATCCCATTTGACCAGTTCAGTTCGGTTCAGTTCAGCAGGCCGACCTGTTTATATGTAAGTATTGTTTCATTGCCATTGCCTCTTTCTTGCCTTGTTTCACTTGGCCGTTGCTTTCTGCTGTGGATTCCAAGTTTTATATATCGACTTCTATATGCAAATTCAAGCCCTAGACGTGATCGCAGAACTCGGCTCAGCCGCACAACCATCATCAATGCCTATTAATACTACCGAGCCTGTCCTCTGCCTTTGGGGTCTGCTTCGGTCGCTGTCTCCAAGTCAGTCGCGTGTCGTTTTCCAATCGTTGCGGTCTGGTCCGGTCTGCTCCCTATCTCTGCCTCAGTCGCGTGTGAATATCAAGCTCCTGATCCGGTTAGCTGCTTTAATAGACTTCACCAGAAACGGATTAATTGTAGGGCTCTACATAAGTAAGTTGATTGATTGAAATTCATCTCGGTTATCCATCAGGTGTGGTGTCTTCGATGCATACATATGTACGTCTTGCTCCCCCGGAAATTGGCAGAATCAAGGCAACAACACGTTCGGGTTCTGGTTTTATCCGGGCCGATGCCCTGAAAGTATGCAAAGCACCTGTTACTCTCCGAGATAACAAGGGAGCATAAATGGTTGACCTTATTATGCTTAAAGAAGTTGAATATACATAACGATCAGACTATCATGTTCGAAAGCTGTTAAAAGAAGTGTGCGTAAAGAATATGTATAAATAAATTGTATAGAAAACTCTGCAAAACAAAAGCGAGTAAAGAAAACTGTGCGGAAGGTGCAGAAAACCTATTCAACTGACTTGAACACCTGTATTAAATCATTTAATTTACATATAAAGTCGGAAAGGAAATTGTTTAATAATTCCTAAATGTAGAACAAACTAAAAAAAATTCGATTTAATATTGATCTTTAAGTCGACGTTGGTTGCGGAGTCAAGTGTTATCCAAAAATGTTGGCTATCGTCTGTCCTCCCCTGTTCCGTTCTGCCCAAACACACCCTTGTGCAAACGCGTTGCCACTTAGCGCGAAAATCAATTAGGCATAATGCGTACGTGTGTATGCGTATGCGTATGTGTGGCCTGCCTCTCCGGCAGCCCCAAAACTCGCTGCATACTTCCAGGCGTAACGCAATTGACAGTGAAAACGGAAGCCCACACACAGATACCCAAACATACGCACATGGACAGGGCTACATCCACACACAATGAAGGCAATTGAGCAGAAGCATTGCCGCTGGCAGTTTTCATCAATAATCGGAGTGGGAGTGATGGGAGCGCGAGCGATAACGAGAGAGACAGAGCAGGGCCAAACGGATAACGGGGATGGGATGGTATGGGATGGGATGGATGGACTGCAACAGGCAGCGGCAGACAACAAGTGGCAGCGAGTGCCGACTGCGCTGCCTTTGCCTCTGTCTCTATCTCTGCCTTTGCCTCGGCCGCTGGTGCTGTTGCTGCTTCTTCGCATAGTCCTCGCATCCACAGCCGCATCCTGAGCGCAGTCGTTCCCTGTCGTTGTCGCTATCGCCGTCGCCTCGTGCGCCGCTGGCGCTCGCTTTGGCTTTCAGTGCGAGATGAGATCTCGTGGCTGATGGACGTGCTAGATTTCCACGTTTCCAGTGCAGCACCAGCACCAGCGCCACACATTGATACTGACACTTGTGGCACTGCCTTATCATTTTGTGTTGGATTGCCACGAAAATGTGGTTTAAAGTTTCATTTTAAACATCAATTCTAACAAATGTTCGACTGAGATAGTGCGTTACCAAACCCCTAAAAGCGGAAACCAACACCCACAAAAACATCCAAAAATATGTGAAAACTCGCAAGGGAAAAGGGTGTAAGTTCCAATTGAGGTGCAAGAGTGACGACGACGACGACGACGACCCTCCCAATAAATTTTACAATACATTTAAATAGTTTGGTTTTCTTGAACGCATTACGATAATAGTGAAAGTTCTAGTTTAAGCTGAGACTCCAAGTTCCACATGTGAATTTATTCAAACGGGTTCATTAGCATATCTTGAGATTCGTCAATGTACCGCGGTAAACCCGTCAAAACCGAAACTGAAATTAGCATTTTAAAGCGGCAACAAACGCTGTTAAATATATTGAATGTGCGAGTATTTATTAATCGATTTGAATCGAGCCTGGTGGGCACACAAGATTATTTGCCTGGCTTGTTGGCAAACATGGGAAAAATCGAAGACAAATAATTCATACATATGTATATGTATTTATCTTTGTTTGCCCGGGACAAATAGCCGCAGTCTCATTGAGTAATTTGTGGGGATGGAATCCGATTTTTGTTGACGGTATTTACCTTTTGGGAATCGATTATGTTTGCGAATATTTGGGATAAGTTTTGATGGTTTCAATAGAGTTGTGAAAACATATTATTAGCTAAATAAATAAGAGAGAGAAATGCCACAGATACCCGCAATGATAAAGTTTGTAGATATATTTAAAGGTTTCAACATCAAAATAAATCTTTCTTCACTGCAACTTATTGTCATAACTCGTACTTTGTGTAAGCTTCCTTTTTGGCCAAAGAACTTGCTATTCAGAAGAGCACACACTTCACTCCACTCAAAAGGAAAGACGCTCGACTTTCAACTAAACATTCCACAAGTGGCTCACAGTTATTCGTTGCATGAAGGACCAGAAAATCCGTTGTACGCTTTTGCACGCTTCTATATTTACACAACCATTTTGCAATTTATTGATTCATTTTATTATACACCCACAGGAATACTCCAACAACGCACGACTTCACCCGCCAAAAGACCGGCCAAATAACACAACCACACCAGCAATCATCATAGCAACATCCACAAGTTTCCTTTGCAATAGAATCAGAAGCAGGACAGACATAAGTACCTTCCACCCGCCCCAAAACTAAAGAGCGTCAGACAAACCAGCAACAGTAGACCCCGGGGCGAAGGAGGAGAAGCCAAGCCGTATATAAAAAATATCCCAGGTGAGTCCTATCTAATCAATATTATTAACAATGAAGCCAGATGAAGAGTTTGAGGACATCATCTTAAAGTATGTTATACCTTGATTCCCTGTCAGAGCTTGTTGTTCGTCTTTCATTCGTTTTCTATGTCAGATCTCAACCATCAGAGTGATCAAGTCGTATGATCTATGATACCCACTTAGACACGTTCTGGGCTGATTGCCAGTTGGCATCGATTTGAACTAATTAGTTTAGAGGGGCTCATTTACACGGCTCCCCCATTTACTATATGGATGAGCGGCTACCGTTTTGCAATTAAAATTGCAATTACAGAACAATAAGACTTATAGGGGCAATATGCGGGAAATTGCAGCCTTTGATAACAGGTTGAATTTATGAGTTTACTCGCGGATAAGTAATCCAAGCAAAGGTCTCAAGCGTAATAAAACGGACAAAGAGCTCTTATATGTTTTGCTTCAATGTCAAGCTCAAGTCCGTGCTCACGCTCGGAGCTGAGCTGAGCTTCGTGTTAATTAATAAGAATCTGAAAAATGAGCACAATTTAAATAAAGTTGCGTGTCGAAGCTAGTGGAGAAGGCATGTGGCAAGTAGCCGCACTAAATGTTGACCGTCGGCAGTTGAAAATGAATATTGTGCAATTAACAGAAGCTCCACTCAACCTACAGCACAGCTCCTACCCCTACCAGCAGACACAATTATTAGAATAGAAGCAGCGACAACAGCAATCAAAAGAAACAACTGAGAGAGCATAAATAATGAACGAAACAATCGCACTGCATCGGATCGCATTGCATCGCAGCGCACGTGCAAGCGGAAGCTGCTTCGCCATCGCTGAATTCTGTATACCCTACACAAGTCTGCTGGCAATGATACCTATTTTAAACTTATCTAAAGTGGTTTACAGATGATTTGTCCTGAGACCCAAGCAAATCGATTTATCAGATAGCATATAAGACGATGGGAATTGGCTCCAAAAAGTTGCTGGTATTGAATAAACTTATTTCTTTTGGGATATTATATTTGAATTTACGAAATGCAATTGTACCCCCACTGTAATATACCAAACAGAGTTTATAGAGTTTCCTCTTGCTTTAATTTATTGTTGTGTGGAATTGCACGGGATGTATCCGGAATATGATCAGATTGAATGGAATAAATTTATAATCTGATCGAAATAGAAAATATTAAACAGTCAAGCTCTGGATGCACAAGTCGAACTGCCAGTTCTTTGTTCTATGAGAGTGCGAAATCGAATTTCGAGTTGTGAGCCAACGGAATTTGCATAATTTTTTATAAGCATTTGCCTTTGTCTGGTTTCGGTTTTCCCATAGGCGTAAAAACCGAAATTGCATGCCAATTGCTAATTAATGATTATTAAAATGTATTTTACACACTTTTCATTGTGCATTCATTTCAAATACAGAGATTCCCGACCAGAAACACACACAGACAGAGAACGCTCAGACAATTCTGTGTACGGCAAATGACGAACACGAGCGATAAACTAACTAATGCCAAAGGCAGAAAATCTTTTTTGTTTGTGCAAAAATGATTTCGTTTAATAAGCTTCAGGCAGCTCGCCAAAGTTTTTAGTTTGAGCTGAGAGCGACGACTTGTCGGTAGAGTCCGCGCCACGAACGATCCATCAGTCACCGAAGAAAACCAACGAATCGAGAACCGTAGCGTGAGCCAAAAGTGAAAGTGCAATTAAGCTGATTCGATCAGATCAGAGCTTCCTGGTTGCATCTTGACAGAGAACTGCCTTGGGACAGAGTCCCGCCCGCCCTAATTGATATTTCTGTGCGCGAACCGAAGATCGTAAAGCAGTTCAATTGCAATAACGGGGGTTCTATAAATTCTCAAGGCTGTGCGGGAGCTCAGGCTCATTGTGCAACTGATATTCCCGTATCTTAAATAGATACTCTTACAGAAAAGAATTAGCTGTGAGGTAAGATCGAGCAGCATTAACAGATACTCCAGTTACGTGCCTGCTAGGTACATACTACATTCCCATTATTTAAGCAAATGATTGCATTTGTTAGTAGTTAGAACTAATGCCGTCAGCTTTGCTGTTTACATTTAATTTGGACAGATTGGATCAATTAAAATTTAAAATGTAGTAGCGCCTGTCACGCCCCCAAAACGTGACACAGTCGCAGTATAATTCTCATTCGCTTTTATTGAGCGTTGTGCGATGTGTTTCCTAGACCATTTATCAGACACATGCAATCGTATTCCGAATTGAAACATATGGTATCCAGTGACAGACTTGTCATCCGCTCCAAAGAGCATCAATTGAAGCACTTGGACAGGTCCCATAAATATATGCATATATATTCTATTCCTATTGAACAAGCAAATTAGGAAAATTATTTTATGAATGGCTGGGAAGTTGCTTCCACTTTGATTGCATCCGTATTCATTTAGTCAATCGTATCGTATCTTTGCATTCGTTTTACCCTCAATTAGAAAACCTTTTTGGCACTAATTGTTTGGTAATTCAATTTTTCGTCGAAAACTTAAAGAACTCGAACCAGCTCCTTCTGGCTCTTTTGTGTCAGTCCCGACACGCTCTCTAAACGAATTATGTTTTCAAATTCAATTTGCGCCCTGCGATAGGCAACGAAAGATGTTTCAATGACAAATGTCGCCCATACGCCCCGTTGTGCCACTGTGTGTGTGGGAGTGGATGGGGAAGGCAATTAAATAAATATTTAAATTGTGTATGATTCTATTAAATGCGAGTTCTCGTGTGAAATAAACTTTTTAATTCAAATCGCAAGATATAATTTATTTTTAATTAGCGAAAATCATTGAGGCATAAGGCGAACGCAGCATTGGGAATGGGAATGGGATTGGGATGGTGGTGGGAATAAGACTGGGCACGGGGCTGGCATTGGCGTTGCCGCTCCCGCTGCTGCTGCCACTGCCACCGCTACTGCCACCGCCACTGCCACCGCCACTGCCACCGCCACTGCCACTGCCTGAGAAGGAGCTGGCAAAGCCGCTTATAATTTGATTGCAGTTTAAAAGGCAATCCGCTTAGATCTAATCACAGTTGTTCCCTGTCCGACCCTTAGCAACTAGCGGCTAGCGACGCAATGCAATCATCGACTGATGCGGGCAATGGTGGACCAAGAAAACTCTCGCAGAGCACAGCACAGCAGCAGCAGCAGAAACAACAGTCGGAGATTAGCGGAGGAGCAGCGAGCGGCAGTGAGACCACCTCCTTCACCATAAACGCCAACAATCAGCCGCAACCTCAGCAACAGCATCCTGGTGGCATCAACACACCCAGCAAAAATCCCTTCAAGCAACAGTTGGACAGCAATCAGCAGAATGGCAACATGGACACGGACTGCGGCATTCTCGGCGTTGGCAGGCAGCCCCCGGCTCCGCCGCCGCCCACGTATCAGTCGCAGACGCAGACGGGCCGCCAACCGCCGCCGGATCAGTATCGCCAGGAGGATCCACGCGCTGCCGGGTCCTGGTCCGCCGCCAAGTCCTGGATGGTCAGCTGGCGCGGCTCCAACCGTCTTGTCCTCGTCATCGTTGCCATAGCCCTGCTCCTCGACAACATGTTGCTGACCACAGTGGGTAAGTGCACCTGGGGAATGACTGGGTGGGTGGTTTTGATATACATGAATAAATCTTTTTCCCCGGAGCCCATTAGCATTTCATGACCATTTATCTCCTGCGGCTGGTTATCTTTGCAATGGAAGGCAATCGCTTGGAAAAGGGACAGGGCGGTAGAGGAAGTGGAGTGCCGCCATTAAATTACCACAGAGCACCACTTAAGCTAATGACGGTTTTCCTGCTGAACAGAAGCTGTCAATGCTCATCCTCATGTCGGTTCATCAATTCGACTGTCATTGAGTGCTGATGGGAGAGATTTTCAAGATCTGGATGTTAGGAACAACAGTTGTTGGCCATCCATTGGGAGTCAATTAAGCCTCTGATCTTTGTCCAAATCAAATCCTAGTGTATTCTCTAATTTTGCTAATTTTTCGATGAAAAGCCTGCAGGGAAATCAAACCGTAGCCCTAGGCCCAACTAGGTTGTCATGCCCAACCCTGTCGACAACTAATCAATGTTGAAGTACCAATCCTTCGTCATTAACAAAAACCCCATGGCCACTGACCAATGGACCGAACCGGACTGGGCCGTAACTGAACGGAGCAGCTCCAAGTGGTCGACAGTCAATTAAATAGACACGCACAGGGAGCTGCGTTTTAACTGAAAACCCTCCTGCGTTTGACACTAAAACCCAACCAGGGGAAGCTCTCGTCCGTCCGAGTGGCAGCAGTGGGGTATGGGATGTGTCCGGAGCAAGTGCTTGTGTCAAGTGTCTGGACAAACACATGGACATTGAGTGGGAACGCAGTTGTCCGGCGGTGCTCCAGCTCCAGCCTGCGGCTGTGGCTGTGGCTGACAAATACAACAGGCCACACAAAAAAAAAATGAAAACGCCAAGGGAGGGGGAGTTTTCTTTGTGCTAAACGTTCATGAATTTAAATCAACAAGTTGGGGCCAGGCCGGCCACCCAGCCGAAGACAAATACACGCAGCGATGGGAAATAGCCGAGAACCCAAGAGGAAAACCACTCGAGCAACTTGTTGAGGGAACGGAAGTGAAAGTCAAAGGAAAAAGCTGAAGCAAAACTATTAGCTCCAGCCCGAACTTTTGTCCTGTTTCTTCTCCAGCCACTGACTGATGGATGGCACGGATGGGGTGGAAAGGAAGGAGAGTGTTCTGGGGAGAGGGCTTTTAGCTTGCGACTCGAGGCATTTCCACTTAAGTGCTTTCTCCCTTCGCGCTCAAGGTGTTGAAGCGAAAATAGCTGCGAATACTTTTGATTATTTGATTCATTTGATCTCTGTACAGCCACCCTCTATTCAGCCTCATCCCTCCTCCATTGCCCCCGTAGCTGTCGCCATGTTCTGTATCGCATAATATTCTCATAAATTAGATTTAGCCTAGGAGCATGTGGAGATTTATATGGGTCATAGATGTGCTGTTGTCTCGGTCCCTTATCCGTATCCGTACGTATCCCTTCGACGCCCGAATGACTCCAAATTGAATATGCAATAAGGTTTTTGTTTTATTGAAAGAGATTGAATACTTAGTAGAAGAATGAAGCTTTAAATAGGGGTAGATTTGAAAGCATTAAATTCGACCCAAGTTGGGGGTCTTCCGGGCAGCAATAAAACGAAATTACAAAATTATTTAAGTAAGTTATTCAAATACTAAAAAGTTCGTTGTTGTGATTTAGAGGAATATTGAGAGAGTGATAGTTAGGAGAGTTTTCAAAGGATATAGGACTTATTATTTAATTTTAGACTTAAACGTTAATAATACTTATTCCAAAATAACTAAGCAATACATATATGTTGACGCAGTACCTAGCCTATGATATTAGTCTAAAAATGTCGAATATCAGCTCTCTTGAGCGAACATCAAGGATATCCAGGGAGCTATGCGCTATCTTGGATGGCCCAAGAAGGATCTTTAAGCCTTCATGGCTTTGCCTGATGGTCGGCCACGTCCACAGTCTCCAGCTTCTCTAGGCAGGGACCCGGTCGGCGGGTGGGCGTGGTTCTCAGGGAGCGGGCCTTCGTTGAGCCACTGGGCATCAGTTGGTCGAAGCCGCCGGAGCCGTCTTTGTTGAGCGACGCACTGCGGGAGAAGGGCAAGTAGGCGTTCAGCTGCCGCTCCAGCACGTCCTTGTTGATGCTGGTCTCCCAGATCTGCTTCTGGATGATGCTGCTGTAGCGGGCCTCGAAGCTGTGCTGGTGGCGCATGTTCTCGGGTCCCGGTCGCCCTTTGGTTCGCTCCTGGCCGCCGGGCGTGGGCGTGGGCGTTGCCGGCTTGAAGGGGCTGCCCACGGAGGAGTCCTCATCGGACACAGACATGCCTGCCACTAATGGCCGGAAAATTAAAATGCGCCGCGGAAAACTTTGCTTGTTAGCAATGGACTCGCAGGACTCTCCTGTGAGCACCTGCCGCGCTCGCTGCTGAAACGCGAATAAGTCACGGCAGGCATCGGGCCCGTCTATAAGTTGCCTTGTTATGTGTGTAATCCATATATTGTTGCGCATTTTCTTTGCTCGTCGGGCGGAGCTCCAAAGTTCCAAAGTTCCGACTCGCCTGCAAAGTAATTGCTGCGAAGGCAGTCAGCTCTCGGCTCCCTTTGTCTTTGGTTCGCCTTGAAGGCAAAGAACTTTTCTTTTTGGGTTGGGGTTCTTCATGAATTCCGCAAGCCAGGACTGGAGGCAAAGGTCACAATCGTGCGGCTTTTTCGCTGTTTTTTGCTTTCATGCCAGACGCATGAGTCATTGGGCAAAATGCTCATCCCCCCTATCGATATTCGAAGCAAATCTAAATACTGACGCGTCAGTCATAAAAGCAACGAAGACAACGACAACTTGCCACGTGTGGCATTCAGCCAGTTGCAGGTGTCGCTGGCATGGGACGCGACAGAAACCAGAGCCAAAAGGAAGTTTCCCTTCGAATCGGCTGACAGTTGAAGCCCTATTACCCGCTCGTTTGATGGATACGTAATGTTCATAATTAGTTTACGTCCTGTCTACAGTGAATCCAAGACAAATAGTTCTCCAAGCGGCATGGGAAGGGGCCGGCATCTAGGGGCCTAAATTCGAACTTTCATAAAAATTATTTCGAATCCAATCCTATAGATCTTTCACCTAGTAACATCTAATTATTCAGTAGATTAAAACTCCTAAAAACAGTATTGGACTTGATCGAAAATGGCGGAAAATTCACTGAAGAATTCCAACTACTCGTATACTTTATTTTTCAATCATAATTTATTTTCATTATATCAAGGCCGATCTATCCAAATGGCAGGCATATTAAGTGACGGATCGGTTATATTCATACAAAATGCACGAAACTTTTTTCTTCCTTGAGCCATGTCATAAGGGAAAATTCTACCGTGCCATTTTCATTAAAAAAAACTTTACCCAAAACTTTATTTTATTATTTACCATGCAACATTTCCACAATTACACTGATTACGCTTTTTGCTTTCCCGGATCGCGCCCCTTAAACCACAGAGAATGTCAAAATCAACAATGAAGTCAGAACCAAAATCAAAACAAAAGAAAGTGGGCGTGGCCCAGGGCGCCGGCTAATCCAAAAATAAACGAAAGCCGAACCAAATTCCAAGCAAAAGAAAACTTTCAATGGCAACGAAACAAAAACGGAAATCAATAAATCCACAAAAGGTTGTAGGATATTAATAAGTACAAGGAGCCTACTATACCCTACCTAAAATACGGGTACAGTGATTTTCAGTATTAAAACGAATGCATTTACCTTTACCCAGGAACACCCAAGACCAGAGAAAACAGTCAAAGTTGTCCAAGGGTTTGCCACAATTCGTTGGGTTCTGTGACTGTTTACCCATTTGTTGAGGTTTGTTTCAATAGCATGTTAATAGGACAAGAACAAAGGCTGGTAGAGCTGGCTCCCCCTGCACTACCTTTGAGGCGTGGCACTTCTGTGGCCCCATAAATATAACGCTTGTTGTCTTCCGAGGTAAGCACGTGCGGAAACATTTAGCAAAGTTTCGCACTGGCAAATAGTCCTTAAATACGATATGGTATGGTATGGGACTAACCTTGAGGTTGGGCAAATTAAACACTCTTACCACTTGAATGCCAATGAACTTCGGATAGCTCTATGAAAGGGAAACAGAGACAAGCGATCGCCTAGCGTTATATACAGAAGACCTTAGCCCCCTGTCATATCGCACGCCGTTCACCCAAAACTTGTTAACATTATAGTAAGATGGAATGTACTTGGGCTTTATTAATTACAACTCAGAAATAATAATAATAATGGTGCGATTTCCCAGCTAAAGCTGGCACAACTCACTGAAACTGACGCTCAGTGCATCCTCTCCAGAGCCAGCAACCGAGGGCAACAGTCCCTTCTTGGGCAAGCTGGGCATGAAGATGTGGAGCTGCTTCCGGCTGTCCAGGCTGACAGAGGAACCCGCACCGTTGGCGGCCAGTCCCCGACTGCTGTGCGGCGGCGTGCGCGTCTCGTCGGAATGCGAGGGGGAGGCGGCAGCCCCACTGTACAGCCGGGCGGATGCCAACTGTCCGGCCAGACGTCTCGTGGCACTGGCACTGCTGCTCAACGCACAGAGATCAATGTTGCGGGCCGGTCGATTGAGGCGAACGGGAATGCCCTCCTTGTTGAAGATGATAGTGATGGGCTTGGCATTTGCATTGGCTGAGGCGGAAGTGGAGGAGCAGGTAACCACTGTGTGGTTAGAGGTCTGCTGCGGTTTGGCACTGGGCTTTCTTGCCACCGAGCGCTGGTGGCTTGCGGCCGTCGTCGCCATTCGCTTGAGGCTCACTCCACGGTGCTGGATGCGCTGGCTCCTCTGGTTGGACCTGGCCACCTGGGCACTGCTGGTGACTGGCTGGATGGGAGCCTCTTTCACAATGTCCGTCCGTCCGGCCAGGTCCAGCCAGTGGAGCACTCGCTCGGCCAGACGCTCCTCGGGATTGCTCGCCGTCACGGAGAGTGTGCTGGGGTCCTGCAGCGAGCTGCGTCTCGATTGATGCTCCGCCAGATGGTGGTCCAGGTGGTAGGTCTTTCCCCTGCTCAGCAGCCAGGCGCGCCTCTTGGCCTGACGACTGTTCTGTCTTTGCTCTTTGCTGCCCAACGCCGTGGCCGAGCTTGAGGTGGGATTCATTCTTCCGGCCAAAGCAGGGAAGGACTGTTGCTGCTGCAAGGTCAGCTTGGTGGCATCCAGCAGCAGATACTCGTCTGGAAGCTCGATACTTTCCTCCGGCGACTGTTCGTACTCCTCGTAGGATTGGGTCTGCGGATAGTTCGCTGTGGGATGCAGTAGTCCATCACGCACTGACCGTTTGGCAGATACACCTGCAACTTACCTTTCGGTCGCGTCCTCTGACGCATCCAGCGCTGCCTCTGACGCGGCTCGTAGTCGAGGATGAAGTGCCGCCTGCCTATCGTCTCCTGCCACACGGAGCGGACAAAGAGAGGCCTGCTGGCCGACTCCCAAATGGGACGCATTTCCTGCTCAGTCTCAGTCTCCGCCTCTCCCCCTCTGAGTAATTAAATGATTTGCATATTAATGGATCCAACAACCAACTCGGGGAGGATACTTTTGTGGCTGCTTTGCCTGTGGTCCTGTGCCTCGTCGCTTGTCGATGACTGACTGCTTCGCCAGTTGCTGCCTCACTGCCGCCGCTGTTTGGCTTGACGACGCCGCCAATGCCGCCACCATCATCGCCAGCGCAGCGAATGTCGCCCTGCATATCGATGTATCTGTGACCTCTGGATGGGCCACAGGGATGGGCAAAGGTCCCTGCTGTTTGTCACTTATTACTTGTAACTTTTTTAACCTTTTAGAGAAGAGCTTAAGTTCTGTTGACAAGGCTTAAACTTGAACGAAAGTGGTTTGCCAAACCGATTTGAATCGAAATGGTCCCGATTATGTCGTAAAATATTGAACAACAGGCTGGAAAGTGTGATAGCATTACCTTCAAAGACGTTTATGAGTGGATCGAAGGATCCTTATACGGGTGAATAAGTCTCCATCTTTTCTTTGTGAAACCACCCATTCCTCTAACAAAATAGAATAATTTGCGTACTAAAATACCAAGTCTCGTAGCCCTGGCCACCTCCAGCACCAGCTCCAGCTCCAGCTCCAGTCACTGTTTGTTTGTTTGTCTGGCTGCATGGCTGCCAGACTGCCGGAGTCGCTTTCCTTTTGGCTTTGCGGTTTTAAGTGTCTTCGACACGCGAAATGCAACCGGAGCAGCGACTGGGTAACTTCTGCTCCACCACCACGAGCACCCAATCCCCCATCAAACCCAAGCCCATCCCTTGCCATCCCTCGATGTGCTGCACGTGCTTTTCCAGAATGATTATTTTTTGTGTGTCAAAAGCTTTGGAGACAGTTTAATGAGTGGCTGGGGACTTGATACCTACAAATTACTAGGCAACAGTTTTCTTTTTGTCGCATAAAATCGGTTGGCTAATCGTTTGGATGTTGTGGCATTCCAAGTGGTTAACCCCAATTAAAGGAATCGTACGAAATTTGCATACATTTCCGCTTGCATGTCATAGCATGGACTTCCAAAGGGTTTTGTTGCCGAAAGGGGGTTTCCTTTTTGGCAAGGCTGCCAAATGGCAAGTCGGCTTACATGGCCGACATATGTGACAGGTGGATGCGGTTGACACGAGGCATCATAAGTCTAAGGCAAAGTCGGTTCCAGGTCAGGCGAGACTTCCACTTTCGCTTGAACTCATTGGAAGACACCGGGGCCTCGTGCCGAGGCAGCACGAGGCAGCACAAGCCAGCAGCAAGGAGTTATGAAGGCGCCTATGCATATGAGTAGAAGTAGAAGTTTTACTATGTACCTGACCCCACAAAACAACATAAAAGCCCCAATTAATGGCAGACCCACACCACCATATGGCTCCACTCGTTATGTCAGTGGGATAACCACGAATCCCTGTCTAGGTAGACGACTCCACGTACAAACAAATTACCTCAACAGTACATACTTCAAACTACTTTCAACACTCACTCAACCAGCGGGCAACTCAATTGAAAAGCCCGTATCCCCATTCCCATTCCCATTGCCATCAGCCGTGTCCGACCTCGGCCTAGCCTTTGGCAGGAAATGCAATTACGAGTACCAGCACGAGTACGGCAAATGTTGAGTGATGCAGTCGTTTTACTGGTGTTGATAATAAATATAAACTGAGTCGAAACATGCAACAAACAAATTGAATTTCCCCTAGATGGGGTAAGGGGAAGGGACAGGTTATGCTAGAGGCGGCCAGAACACCGACTGGGGATCCCCTTTTGGAGAGTCAATTAAACGCATCGTCGTCTCGTCTTGGTGGCGTATGCACAATTTTTGCCCTGCCTGCCTGGTTGGCCCTCCTTTTTTGTTGCCGGTTGCAACTCAATTAGGCCGAGGCAATCTCTGGCGCTGGCAAAGCAATTATAAAACTTTTAGCACCAAATGCAATTAAAGAGCGGCCGTGGCGGCGCAGCTATAGACTTGCTTTCGGCAACAGCGCCATCCAGCGGCCGCTTAGGGTAATTGCAGGAACATATTTTTTGTGTGTGTTTCTGTTCCTTTTTAATTACACCTTCCGTAACGCACCGCATCGTACACAGTGCCCATCATACCCGAGTTCCTGTACGACATACGACATCCGGACGCCCCGCTCGACAGCTATGCCCGCACACCACTCACCTTTCACACCCCGCCACCGCCCACGCCGTGTCCGTGCAACAAGGATGGCAGCGAGGCGGCTCCCCTTGAGATCTCCACCATGAGTCCGGAGGGTAAGTGAGCAGCAGTCTAATTGGCAACGCGTTAAAAATATGACTTACGGTGGTACCCCCAATCCGTTCCCCCCATTCCATCCCACAGAGAACGAGACCTACTACCGGGAGCTAGAGGAGCGGCATAACGAGCTGGTTGGAGAGACGGTCGAGGTTGGCCTGCTGTTCGCCTCGAAGGCCTTCGTCCAGCTGCTGGTTAATCCGATTGTGGGACCCCTTACGCACCGGTAAGTTAACGAGCAGTCATACCCGTAGGGCTGCAATGATGACTGTGCCCCTTTGCCTTTCCCGTTTCCCAGCATTGGATATAGCATACCGATGTTCGCCGGCTTCGTGATAATGTTCCTCTCCACGATAAGTGAGTTTCCTTTAATTGGCTAGAAAAAGTTACCACAGCTCAGAGCCTTAACCTCGCCAATCCCACTCTCTCCGTAGTCTTCGCTTTTGGTCGCTCCTATTTGGTACTGTTTGTGGCCCGAGCTCTGCAGGGAATCGGTTCGTCCTGCTCTTCGGTGTCGGGCATGGGAATGTTGGCGGATCGCTTTACGGACGACAAGGAGCGTGGCAATGCCATGGGCATTGCCTTGGGCGGCCTGGCGTTGGGCGTTCTCATTGGCCCGCCCTTTGGCGGTGTCATGTACGAGTTTGTGGGCAAGTCAGCTCCATTCCTGATACTGGCTGCCTTGGCTCTGGGCGATGGCCTGCTGCAGCTGTTCATGCTGCAGCCATCGGTGCAGAAATGCGAGTCCGAGCCGCCATCTCTGAAGTCTCTGGTCAGTGATCCGTACATACTGATTGCCGCTGGGGCGATCACCTTTGCCAATATGGGTATTGCCATGCTGGAACCTTCGCTGCCGCTGTGGATGGTCGACAACATGGGAGCCACTCGCTGGGAGCAGGGTGTGGCCTTCCTGCCGGCCTCCATTAGCTATTTGATTGGCACGAATCTCTTCGGACCCCTGGGACACAAAATTGGACGCTGGTTTGCCGCCTGCCTCGGCCTGATCATCATTGGAGCTTGCCTGATCTTTGTAAGTCTTGTTTCAACAAGTCTGAATTGGGTTTGAGCTCGAACTCATTGATAATTATTGCAGATACCCATGGCCACTTCTATCACACACCTGATTATTCCCAACGCCGGCCTTGGCTTTGCCATTGGCATGGTCGACTCTTCGATGATGCCGGAGCTGGGCTATCTTGTGGACATCCGACATTCAGCCGTCTATGGCAGCGTCTACGCTCTGGGTGACGTGGCCTTCTGCGTGGGCTTTGCTGTGGGACCTGCCCTCTCCGGCTCCCTAGTGAAGAGCATCGGTTTCGAGTGGATGCTGTTCGGCATAGCTATTCTCTGCTTCATTTACGCCCCGCTCCTGACTTTCCTCAAGAATCCACCGACCAGCGATGAGAAAAAGGTACGTATGGCCAGAGAAGCCGCTGCGGCTGCGGCTGCGGCTGCTGCTGCTGCTGAACCGGAAACGGAACTGGCCAATGCCAGTGCCGGCGGCGGTAATTCGATTCCCCAGCTGACGGCATCCTGTCCAGCCATTATGCATGGCACGGCAGAGCTTGGCAAGTCGAACGAAGCATACGAGAGCGAGAGGCTCTAGGTGCAGGCGCTTGCCTTTAAGTTTATGTTTTCAATGTCTGAGATGAAATTGAATTTGTAGCCTTAAGCGTTATTAGTGCCTTTCCAATCGAGATCGCTTAAGTATTTAGTTTTTGTATTATTAGTCATTATCATTGTTTTTAGCGTTAAGTTCTTCTTAATTTGATTGTAATAAAACTTTTAATTTGTATTTATTTGTCACCGCCTGAGTTTCATTGTCTTGTGCATGCCTGAAAATACTAATCCTAATACTACTAACCTCCGCTCTACTCCATTCCTTGCAGTCATTAATCTACGGACGCGATCGAGAACAGGTACGTTATGTCACCTATCAGAACTACGACGAAGACGAATAAAGGCCGAACCGAACCCCACTATGACTAAAAATAAACTCCAACGCAATGTCGCCGAAAGAGTGACCAAAAATTACAAAAAAAATATGTGAAAGAAGATGCAAAACTAAGTAAACGACAAAAAAAAAAGAAAAGGAAACACAACCAACAATATCAGATATATCATATGCAATTTCAAATGAAATCGTTATTATTGTTCAATGTTATGGTGTTAAATAACCCTTCTTCTACTATCATATCGAAAAGAAACCTCCTATAGATCCACAGCTACAAACCAAGAAATCGCACACGTTAAGAACAAGCACAGCCCCAAAATTTAAATCCATTAATCAGAGAAAATGTAGTATTTATAGAGCTCTATATGACGGGCATGATGTTCGGGGAAGACGGGTTAAGTTTAGTTTTGACTGGGAACGAAATATCATAGACTTCTTCTATGTGTTTGATGAGAGTCCTTCCAAAACAACGATCTTAAGAGCCCTACTATATACCGGAGGCAATTTAGTGACCAAATGTTTATTATTGAATTAATTGGAACTATTGAAAAACGATTTTAGATTTTCGTTACAAGGTACAGTCGTTGCATCGAACACAAACAGATGCAACTGTATGTATGTAAAGTTTGCTGAGCTTTTAGGAGTTCTATCCAAAACACTACTCCCAGAATAGAAGGTTTTATTGCTGTGTCAAAGGCGCCTGCAATTGCATTGATTTAATGGGGGGGAATCTAGGATATCTAGGACTGTCCTCACATAAATTGGAAACATAACGAACACAATCTGTGGGAACCTACACTTTTTTATTGATTTTTTTTTCCCTTCTACCCAATTTAAAACAAAAGTCCGGGAACTTTAAGTCAGCTTAACGAGTGCCGCATCTGTATCTGGCAACGATTCGACGAGTACATACGTATGTAGGTGGGGTCAAGATCAGCTCAACTCTGGAACACATTCCCGTTGCGTTCCGCTCTGAATTTACCCGCCTGAAGAGCAAGGTTCCAGAATTTTCCTGATATTGATCCTACCTACAAACTCTACCTCTACTCGCACATACGCATCGTACGCGAGGTGTTATCCGCATAGACGTTGATATTGACATTCAAGGACTGCACAGAGCTGTCCTCCCCCTGTCGCATCCGACTGGTGCTCACACGTGGAGCCACACCCGGCATGGGTGAATGACTTCGTAGCCGCACTTGGTTCATTGAGAACTCCACGTCCCTGTCACCCGGACCCGAGGTGGTTATCCTAATGGGGATGTTATTTAGCCTGGTGAGAATGGGGGAGCCAGAGCTTCCATTCAGCTTCTTCTGCTCGTTCAGCCCTGTGGCCGATGGCCGACGCAGGCTGGAATTGCTACCATTGGTGGTTACCGTCACATGGATGTTGCCATTCGACGTGCCCGAACTGGTCCGCTCTAGACTCCTGGGACGATTGACAGTAGGAGCTGTGGTAAACATGGCGACGGGAGGCACAGTGGGAGCTGTAGTGAACAGGGAGGCAGGAGGCACAGGAGGAGCTGTGGCTTTCTTTAGGCCCCTCAGGGATGTCAGGTTCTTGGAGCAGTTCTGAAGACGCTGTGCCCGCTTACTGGCCGCGGCAGGCGGGCGGTCCAGGAAGGGGACCATCCCGGGCAGACGATCGTTGGAGGTACGTCTGTTCAAGTGAGAGGTCATCATCAGGGGGGATGTGGGCATGGCACGCATCGGTACTTCCTGCCGCTTCCATTGTTCCCGTCGTAGGTGTTCTTGGTACTCATGGTACTCTCTCCGTCGCTGCGACTCCCTTTCCAGCTCTCTGAGGCGGTCTTTCTCCCTCTCCACCTCGAGCTCGAGGAGGCGCTCGTATTCCCTTTGCCTCTCCTGCTGGCGCAGATTTTCTCGCTCCCTCTCCCGCTGCCTGGCGCGTTCTCGCTGCATTTTCAGCTCCTGATCCCACTCCCGTTGATTGGCCTCCTCGTCCGAGCCTCTCCTGGGCATTTTGTCGGCCACATTGAACTTAGACAATCGCTTGTCTATATCGAAGGTTACAGGGGATCGGCTGGCACTGCTGGATCGCTTACGTCTCTCCGGGTGCTTTGCCTTGTCCGTGTTGTTCAGCAGACAAGTGTCCGTCTCAATCTTGATTGTTAAATTGTTGTCCGTCTCCGATTCGGAGTCCAAGGCGCCGATGTTGATGTTGATCTCGCAACCGCTGTAGCCGCTTCTCTTAGGCAGCAGCTGGATGTTGGAACTGGTTCTAGTGGCAACGGATCGTTGCCACTCCCTTTCCCTCCTGTCAAACGAGGCCGCAGAGGCGCTCCTAGGTACTCCAGTCTTCAGCACATTACCGCTGCCACTCCGCAACAACGACGAGGTGCTCTGGCCCCGAATCATTGCCTGATAATCGCCACGGTTGCAGCAGCTCCTCAGAAGCGGAGAATTCGTCACTTCTACGGGAGCCTTGGGCGAGAGCCGGCGTGGTGGCTGAGGTACCGTTGCGACACTGCGCACCTCTGGCGGGCGCTGGCAGACGCCGGAGAAGGTTCGTCGAATCGGAGTGGTGGGAATGGACTGGAAGTCCCGCAGGAACTTGCGGCGCCTGTGTTCCGTGAAGGCCGTGGTGCTCTGCGGACCCGGCTTCGCGCTCGGTGCGTACTCGGGATCGCTGGAAAACTTGGGATTGCGGTAGAATGTCTCGAATTGCGGCGTTTGGCAGGGGAGCGGCTCTGGCTCTGGCCTCTGGTAGTGCTGTACTGGGTAGTCGGGTCGATCGGCATACCGAAAATTGTACGATTGAATTTTAAATGGATCGCCGCGAAAGATGTCGGGAGTAGGGCGATTCGTATGCAGTCTATCTGCAGAGAAAGGGACTATGTAAATTATTATGGACTGTTTGGGCTAAGACGAGGAGGCCTTACGCATTGCATGACTCATTTCGTGCTAGTAATTTTGTGCTTTCCGAAGACGTTCTGCCAAAGGGATTGGTAATATTGCATTCCAATCATAAAAATGAAAATTTTTTGTTAATGTTAAAAGAACTCCAAAGAAAGTGTGTTTCATTGATGTGAAACCGAAAAACCAGGCACCCTTGTTCTCTCCGATTCTCGAATTCTGGAAGACAAAGTGTTGCCCGTTCCGAGGCTCCCCAGCCCCATTAAAACTTTCTGGCAATACGGCGTGAGATTTGACACGGGCTTTATCGGGCTACTCGATATCGAACCCGACCTTCTTTAAGTAAATCAATTTAAAATTTAAAGTTGTTAAAGTTAAAGTTAGTTATCGGAATCTAGTTGAATATCCCAGTAACATATACTCCTAAACTATCACACATTATTATATACGTATATTCGCAATACACTCTTGTAAAATTGTTGCCCACATAGCACACACACACACACAAGTTATCTGACACATTTAGGGAATTCTTATAGGCTTGTGGTACCAACTGTACTTGGAATCCATTTCCATAGCATATACGAATGGATAGGCTAAGATCGAATCCAGTGAAATGCGTGCACAATTTGTGAGTTTTTATTTGCATTTTATGTCTCCAATTACATTTACAAGTGGGGAATGAAATCGCTAAGGTGAGTTACCCCACAAACTTCATTCAAACGACATAAAGTTCTTTCGTATACAGAGAGTCTCGAACTAGGAGTATTCGCACCCAAAATTTGAATGTTTCCCTCATGCGTATTACCGATTTCGTTCCCCGACTTACTCAGATCAACTTGGATCAATCGGATACTGCCGCAAGACTCTTGAATGGCTGCAAGTGTCTTTAAGTGTTATGATCACGTACAGGGTCATGTAAAATCCCAAATTTTTAATGCAACATAGCGCCACCTGAATGGGGCCACCTTGGAATACATTTTTGTGCACGCATTGAGCAGGATCCATAGAGGTAAATAGCTCTGTAGTACTAGGCCAGATCGGTAAAACGAAGAAAGTTGAAAAGCAAACAAAATGTAGTAAATCGCAGGTATACAATGAGGTTATATTGAAAAATTGTACATACGCATAGCTGAAGTACTTGCTGATTATCATCGTTGTTCCATTGTTGTGAAACTTTAACTATACAAAAAATATCTAATACCTACTCGTATTGACTTGTAATCCAATCATAATCCACATAGACTTTGACTTTGTGTTCGTTGTAACTTTTCACGCTTTGAAGAATTGCCGAATTCAATCATGCAAACACACACATTTTATAGTATATTAACCAATTCAGAAATTTGATATTACATATACTCGTAAAGGCAGGCTTGCATATGTATGAGATGTATTTTTGCGGTACATGAGCATTGTACAGGGTATGCAACCTGTACATCATATGTATTTAAATGTATCTATACTGATCTGATATTTAGCAACAGGTTTTGTTCGGTTTTCATAAGGTTATATTGTATAACCTTGTGCTTTGGTTCCCCGTTTGGGGGACTCAGCATTCAATATAGACGTGTGAATTAGACAATATAGCTTATAAATGAACAACAACAACATAAATATTACGCATACTCCTAGTATAACTCATATTCAAATCGTTATTGTTATCTAACTATGTTTAAATGTTCAAAAAAAGTGTAATCGATTGCAAAATACGATTTAAAAACACACACAAAAAGCTGGTATGGGGTCAAACAAAGCTATTATGCTACTACAATTAACCAAAGCGTTTTGTGCACAGTATTCAATATACACTATACTACGAAATACACACTAAAATACTAAATTTAACAACTTACCGTATGTATTTGCTATATATGAGATAATCGCACACACATACTCTCTCTCAAGTTCACATGCGAATGACCGCAGGAAAACCAAATACTATCTTCGTTTCTATAGTTTAGCGCGAGCATATTAGTCAAAATACAACACAATATGATACGAGCTATTTATACAAACTAAATTAACCATAGTCCTTAGATTATTATCACACTTACACACACTACAAACGATGTGACGATGAGTACTCATGCCATGCCATGTTTAGGGTGAGAGCCGGGAGAAACCTAACCAGAAAACTTACATTTATTAAGCCAAACGGTGACCGAGTAGAATATATTACCAACAAACCACTTATAAAATTATATGAATACAATATTATAGCTATTATATATATAATCTATGCACTAGTCGTTGGACAAATGTTTATTTCATAGAGATACTTATAACAAGATATCGGGATAAATAAACTAAATTGCGTTGAGTTTACTATACTCGGGCTCGCCCTTATCTTATAAATTGGAAACAATTATATTGTAATTCAAATGCAAATGCAAACTACAAATATGTAACTGAAGTTGTTGGTGAATAAACAAGCTACGCTCGAGAACAAAAGTTTTACTTTTTACTCAATTTAATTCCTCTTGAAAGGCCCCAAGGGGTTGCCCTTCCCAATGAAAACTCTTTTGTTTTCACAACTAAACATTTATTTTATATAGTTACAATTGCTTACATCAAGGTTGCGGAAAGTCCGCGTAAAAGACCCTCGATGGTAATACAGAGTGAATTTGATCTTAAATCTGGTATTTGCTAATGTACGAGTTAATGCATGATAGGATTGATTTGATATATGTATATACATTTGGTGTAACATTTTTTTTTTTAATTTTACACATTACTTTAAGGTCAACTTTTAGAAAGCCCATGAAAAGAGTACAAGTTAAAGGGGAAAAGGTCAAGAACGCTTTAATCTTACAAACTAATTCATGTTACGTTTAAACATCAAGAAGACAATGCCATGGAGTCTACCAGCTCGTTTGTATCGATTTTCTCCTTGCCAAAAGATATAATCTGAGATAGGCTCTCGCCCAGCTCCTCCATCACCTCGCGCTCGGTATCCTCTAAAGCCGAATTCTGCTTCTCGTGCATCACTATGCGAGATATCATGCACATAATAGTCGCCTCTACAACATCGTCGGTCAAATACCGATCCGAATCATCCTGCGACTGTTCGTCGTTCCCGTCTTTAGCCTTGTTCGAGTCTTCGCCATCCTTTAAACTGTCCATGGAGTCCATGTCTACATCTGGACGATCTTCCATATTGCGACAGCCTACAAAAATACAAAAATAAAACATTTTAGTTAAGATCGGTGAACACAAGTCCTAGGGTTTTCATTCTTTTACTAACCTACGCATTTGCAAATGCTAGAGCAAGGTATCTTTGCCTCGTAGCACTCGCAATAGTTCTTCAGGCAGCCAGACCGTTTGCAGTTGCACCCTTTGTTGTGCAGACGCATGTCACCCGAATTGGGCGCCGTTATCTTGGGTCTGTAAAGAAATCAGAAGAAAAATGTTAACTTAAAATACGCCATGATTATAGCTGGAATAAAAAGAAACACGTACTTGAATGCGCTGGGATTGCGGTCAAGGCAACTGCGTATTGCTCGCTCTCTTTCCACTTCATAGTCCAGATTATTGAAACAGTCCTTACAGGTGCAGTCCTGGCAGAACTCTCCATTAGCAAAGCAATCGCAATAGAGCTTCAAACACTGTGACTTGCTGCAATTACAATGTTTACGTCGCGACGCCATACCCGCCAGTGCGTCAGTCGTCGGCGCTGAGGCCAATTGGGGAGACTTAAGTATCTCAAAGAGCGGCTTCTCAGGCAAAATCTTGGCGCTTTGAGGATTAGGATTAGCATTAGCATTAGCAATAGTATTAGCATTAGCTTGTGACGGCTGGACTGTGGCCTGCGTCGCTTTCGGCTGAACCGCAATTGGTTGATTTTGCAGCTGCTGCTGTCGTATCCTCTGCTTGGCCTGGGCCTGCAAGGCTTGCAAATTTTTTGCCTGTTGCTGTGGAGTAATTTGTAAGCGATGCTGTTGTGCTGCTATGGAAAGCGGACGACGAGTCTTGCCGTCCACATAGCCAGTGTATCCACGTCTCATGGCACTGGTCGATGACTGAGGAATTCCCGAATTACAAATCATGTACTTTACTCCTTTGGGTGACTGCAACAAATTGTAGACTTTCTTTGCAGGATTAGTACTACTCTTGTTGGAGTTGGCGCTCTGCACCGTCACGCGCTGTATCGACGAGGGACGTGTCATAACATGCTTTTGCAGCTGCTGCTTCTGAGATGATTGCGGTACGGATATTACGAAGCGTGGCCGTTTTGTCTCCGGGCCCGCTTCGCTGCTATCGCTGGCATCGTCTGCAGCGGCCATGTGTTGAATATTGAGATCGTTTAGCCTTTGTTTTCGGGGCGATTCCTGACTGCCGCTATTGCCGCTGCCTACACTAGGCGGCCTGGTGTTGGTGGCGCCCAGCGCACGCTAAAAAGGTTTAAAAAAAGGTTAGTTCTCCGTGTACCAAGGATAGTGTAGATCGGGACAGTTTTCGTACTCACCTTGGAAACCAACGTTTGCATGGAGGGAAGCGGAACAATGCTTCCACCCGTTGTCTTCATTATAATCTTGTTTGTATTGCCGACAGAAACTACTTTAGTTCCTACTGATGTTGGGGTAGATGGACTTTTCGAGGATGCAGCCGAGGACATGACAGAACGCACAAGAGTTATCTTTGGCGAGGTATTCGACCTTGCGACAGCCGTTGCACTGCTGGTACTGGCCACCTCCTTAGTGCTGGGGAGGACACGTACATACTGCACGACACCCCCTTTGCCAGGAATTTGTACAGCATGTATTCCCTTCGTTGGGGAGTTCCCTTGGGCGCCGCTTGTGTTGGTTATGCTACTGGCGGCCCCTGGTTTGGGCGACAGCTTTATGATGTTCTTGTTGGACACCACAATTTGCTTGCCCGTGTTTTGCACCAACATTTTTCCGGACGGAGCCGATGCGTTGTTTGTTGTGACAGATGTGCCGGTAGTCAAGGTGGAACTGTTGCTTACATCTGGCCCGTGTTTGGGAGGAGTTGCCCTGATAACTACTTGACCAATCGATTTTCGGAGTCCTACGCTACCGGTTGAGGGAGACAGTTTAAGGGCGGATGTTGCTGCATTGATGCCAGTTCCCGATGTGGTGGTGGTGTTTGCTTTGGTGTTTATAATCATGGACGGGCTGGCCTGATTAATCTTGATTATCTTTCCATCAGATGTCCGGACCACCTGAAATTTGGGAGCCGGAGTTGATGTAGGTGAGTTGGCGGGCGACACACTCTTCGCTCCCAGTGGCGTTATGCCCTTAATTGTTAAGGGCGTGGAGGCAGAGGTACCTCCTTTCCCTGGCACGGCTGCTTTGACCAGGCCAGTGCTGCCAACGTTCACTGCCTTGGAGAGGATTGCTTTTTGAAGGCCCGTTGGGGCGACTAGATGATGTACGGCTCCTGCTGATGACACAGTGACTGCTGCCTTGGGCATGGTAGGAGTTGATGCAGCCACCGCTGGCTTAGCAGCCGCTCCCGCCGGCATGGACTTTTGCAGGTAGAGAATTTTTCCATCAGGCGTTTTTATCTGTGTCATGGTCAGGCTGTTTAAACCCTTTGGTGTTCCACCCGGAGAGGATGTTGGTGCAACAGTTGTGTTGCCAATCTTAACAGTGTTGCTTGAAAGGGGTTTAAAATTGTTTAAAACCTTTATGTCGGTTATTTGTGGCTTGATTGGTGCGACTGATCCCGCCCCTGCTGTTACCACTTTAATAGCGTGCGATTTCAAAACAGCAGGTCCAGGCGATCTCAATCGTTTGTCCTCCAGTATGGTGACAACGGTTCTTTTAAATTGCGGGGTGTTCAATGACTCCTTAATGGAGATTGAGTGCTCATCGCCGCCGTCGCCATCTCCATCCGAATCGAGTGCATCGATTTCCATGTGGTGCTGTGTGGCAGTTTCTTCTTGTGTTGGCTCCAAAAAGTCTTCGAAACTGAGTTCGGGTAATGGCGTGTTGTCGTCCAAAGATTCTGTGTGCAAAAAAGGTTGGAATTAAAAGTTTATCAATTGGCTCTAACGTTAGTTTCTATACCCGATGACCGTCGCCACCGCTGAGTGTACATATTTGTACTTATTTTCAATTCAATTTCAAAATTTTCTTTATCATCAGCTGCGTTTAAGACGGTTGCGATACTTAATTTTCCAGCACTAGAGATCAGTATTGAACAATATTCGATTTTTCTCAACGAATAATCGATACACAAAAAAAGCATTCCCTACAAACCAGAACACGATTTAAAAATAATTTTTAGCTGGTTTCAGTTCTTGTGTTTCTCTTGTTTATTACTCGACTCCAATTTAATCGCCAACAACTTACAGAATACGCATACAAAGTGCTTAAATATATGATTTTATTAAATAGCCGACACATTTCTTATTACTTCTTGGCAGCCTCCTTCTTCTCGCGCGCCTTCTTGCCCTCAGTTAGCTCGGAGCGTTGCGTCTCAGTCAGCGCCGACATGGTCTTGGTAACAACACCAGTGCCCAGAGTCAGGTTTCCGTCGCGTAGAGTGAAACGTTGTCCCTGTTCCATGACCATAGGGCGGATGAGACGCAGTATCAGTTTGGTATCCTCCCCAGGCATGACCATGTCCTTGTCGGGGATTTGCACTTGGACAGCACAGTCCCAGGTGCGCGAGAACATTTGGAGTTGAATGAACGACATGAAGGGCTTGGTGCGACCACCCTCTTCCTTGGACAAGATGTAGACCTGTGCCTCCAACTGATCCATGGCCTTTACACTGCCTGGCTTGCACATAACCATGCCACGCTTAATGTCATCTCGCTTAACGCCGCGCACCAAGGCTCCCAGTTGATCTCCAGCCTGAGCCTCCTCCAAAATCTGATGGAACATCTCCACGCCAGTCACCGTCGACTTGAGCACCTTGTTGTAGCCGACAAATTCACATTCCATTCCCTTCTTGACCACACCTCGCTCCAGGCGACCAGTGACAACAGTTCCGCGTCCTGGAATAGAGTATACATTCTCCACTGGCAGAAGGAAGGGCTTGTCCAGCTCACGCACTGGAGTTGGTATGAAGCTGTCTACTTCCTTGAGCAGCTTTAGAATCGCCTCCGAACCAATTTCGGGATTTTTATCCTCCAGAGCGCACAGAGCAGAGCCTTTTACGACAGGAATATTATCCCCATCATAGCCCATCTCACTGAGCAGCTCGCGTATTTCCATTTCCACCAGGTCAACCATCTCCTGATCGGCGGCATCCACTTTGTTGATAAACACAACGATATGATCAATGCCAATCTGTTTGGCCAGCAGCATGTGCTCACGGGTCTGTGGCATAGCGCCGTCCGTTGCAGCCACGACTAGAATGGCCCCATCCATTTGAGCTGTGCCCGTGATCATGTTCTTGATGTAGTCAGCATGTCCTGGGCAATCCGTGTGACCATAATGACGCGATTCTGTCTGGTACTCGACATGGGCCACATTGATCGTAATGCCTCTGGCCTTCTCCTCCGGTGCGTTGTCAATCTCATTGTACTTTTTGCTCTCGGCCAGGTGTTTGTCCGCAAGTACTTTGGTGATGGCTGCGGTCAGAGTTGTCTTGCCGTGATCAACATGGCCAATGGTGCCCACATTGCAATGCGGCTTGGTGCGCTCGAAGACCTTCTTCTCATTGGCGTATTGACGAAGGTATTGCTGAACGTTGCCGGTCCTGCCAGCGAGTAAACCATTCCGCTTGCAATCCCGATTGACAGCGGCCGGCCCGGTGGCGCAAGCCAATCTCAGCATCCGGGATGAGCTCATGGTCCGGCGGCTGCTACGAATGACCATGGGGGCAGCCGACCGGCATACGGATACGGCAGCAGCAAATGCATGTGACATTATTCAAATGTTCCGTATGCTTTCCAAAAACTGAAAACAAATCGAGTTGCGATGTGTGGTACTAGCTTCGTCGCACGTTCCTTCACTTACAACAATATTGTTTTGTCCTTAGATGAAGCAAAATGCCTTTTTACAAGTCGGAAAAATCTTGTCACGGCTCCAAAATTGCGTAAACCCTACAATGTGCTGCCCACTGAACTGCCAACCTGATACAATTTTATCGATAGGCCTGCTTATCAGTACCACATTTCTTATATAATTAAGTTCCCGCTCTGTTTAATTCATGGTCTAGATTCTAAAAATTTAAATTACTTTCATTCACATTTAATTTATGATAATAAATTTAAGTCTTCGCGGTTTTGGTTGAATTTAACCTAGTTGGCAGGTCTTGTTTACGTTATGAAGGGAAATTATTTTTGAGCTATTTTTTCATAATAAAGTAAAGAAGCTGCCACTTACAGAAATTATCTAGGCTAATTGCAATCGAAATAAGTCGGGACTTAATAGTATTTTTAACTAAGCTGCTTCGCAGGCAAATACTTCAAAATCGGCAGCCAGCAACCCACAACTGCCCCAAGACTGTACCCCACAAAGCACTCACACGACCACACATTCGTATATATGTACTAAACTGTCTGGCAAGGTCCGCGTTGGGAAATTTTTAGTTGGGATGTTCCCACTTCGTTGAAAGCACTTGGGGTACATTTTTCGTTTCGTCACCAGAGGTCGAATTATCAGAAATAAGCAAATTACGCACCGACCTCATTATAAATGCGATTCAAAATTGGCGACGGAATAATGCAGCCACATATGGGGTATGATGCCATGATTTTCTATGCTCGCCGCATGGGCTGCTGGCCGGCTTGATAATTTGCGCGCCAGCAGGCCCCTACATGAGCTGCCAACTGCCATGCTAGCCAGGTACACGCTGTACTGGCCAGAGGTTGAAAATTCAATTTGAAATACGAAAGTACGGCTTAAGCACTAGACAACTTACCAATGTTACTGCAACTGGTATCCATTGTGGGGTCCAATTTAAATTGTGTGTCCTTATCAGGTAGTCTTTATGTTTGTTTTGAATATTTGCAGTGTGCGCGGTCGATGCTAAGCAAAACAAAAAGAAAATCTATGCCCGTGCTGACAAACGACTATGAACTGTACGGTCGGTCACTGGCAAAAATACCACACGAAAATCGCCTATAAACCTATTCCACAGCACCGCAAATATATGCACTTTATCTGTAACGCATTTACATTGCCAGACAACAACAAATTCAAAATTCAATTTAAATTGCCGTCCAGTCTATTTCTACTGCAGTTGATGAGAATTTTATCTAAATTGTACTATCAGCGCTGCAAAGGAAACTATCGAAAAAGTGCGATGACTGTGTTGTAAAACACTCAAGAACGGCTGCATTTTAAGGACGTCGATCAATCGATTGCGGCCTTTGCGATTTAAAATTTTGGAATAAAAATTTTGAAGAAAATAGACTAGATAGGGCGGGTTTTGTTTATATTTAGATCTGATTATGTATATTGGCGAAGATTGATATCATTCAATCATAGTCAATAATAAATTCAGATGCAGACAACTTGCAGCCAGTAGGTATTACTGGCTAACAGCATGGCAGGGCAAATTTTGAACAGTCCATGGCGGTTCCGACGTTGCACTTTCACCTCAAACAGTAGTGCAAGTATATTTATAGCTGGCCAGCTCGATGCCAGCTGCGGTATCAAGTTTTTCGTTTGGTAGACCCTAGATATATAATCTTGTCTGAAGTTACTACAACAAGAGGATCAAGCTTACCATTTCCGACAGTTGTCGCTATTCCCTGCCTCACCACAGGGTACATCTCATGAGCAAATGGCTTTATTAAGCGTGCATTTTGAATGATTGATTTTAAACAGAATACGTTCTGTGGGATAGTCTGAAGAGTTGAAGCTGCTTCAGGAAGTGACCATTCTAGATTTCCACAAAATTTCTGCCTGAAGGCCGCAGTGAAAGATGGCACGATTGCTGTTGCTATTGATGCTGTTATAAGCATTCCTTGTGCCGTTAAAACATGATCGTCCACTGATCTTCACTTGGCAGGCCCCTCAAATCAATCGGCTCCTTGAGGAAGGTCGATGTCTCTGCCTCAATTTGGACGTTAATCGCTCGGAACAGAACTTTGCCTGCCTCTCCCCAGTGTTGGGTGGATTGATTCTCGACCAAGTGTTTGGGTGTCGATAAGGTCGACATCTCTTGGCGGGCAGGGGAGGGGTCTCTTTTTGGGGAGCGTTCTCTGGCTCATCGTCAAAGTTGCTCAGACTAGAACTACTGTTCCTTTTTTCCTTTATTTGATTGATTGATGTACTTAATTAAAAACAAGGCTTTGACATTGAAACATCATTTTCAGAATTAAATAATACTATACATATAAACAAAAACGTAACTTTAAATAATAAATGATAGATAAACTACATAAACTCGGTGGATGGCCTAAGACGCACTCTGCGATTGCGCAGCGTGTACGTCCGCGAAGTGTCGCCATTCTCGGATTGGGGCTCATTTTCTGCTGGGCCCTGGTCTACGGATCGTCTTTCGCCTGAAGCTTCGATCGACATGTCCTCCTCGCAATCCTCTAGCTTAACGCCGCCAAAGGGCTCATCATCGCTAATAGTGCCTTCTTCGTAGGTGAATTTGAAGTGCCGTACATTTTTCTTTGTACTGAAAATAACTCCACGACTTTCACGCTTGCTGGTCCCTGGTGTTTTCAGAATCGACTGGCGTCCCTTATTGGGAGGGGGGGTATGATTAAGAGCGTTTTGTTCGGCTGCGGCCAATATAGCAGACTTGAGCAGAGTGTTGCCACCATTGGAAGAACGGCTCTCGCCTACGGACATACGCAGGACGGTGCGAGCAGGAGAGAAGGACCGACGGTCGCGTACTACGATCACACGCTGAGTGCTGCTGCGAGATGGAGTTTGCGGGGCATCGTCCGCTGATACCACATCCGTCTTAGCCTTTTTCATTTCAGCATGGGCCTTGCGGAGAAATTGCTTCAAGTTACTGCTGGCCTTGACCTTGGGCTTAGCGTTTAAATTGTTGCTCAGCTTAGACTTTGGTTTGGCCAAAGGCTTGGCTGGTATTTTCGATTCCTCAACTGCATCGGGGTCCTGCCAATTGTTCTGCTTCCATCGCTTCAAGTTATCAAAGCGCTTGTCAACATTCTCACTCTGGAGTCGCAGCATGTCCCACCACCCTTCCAGATCCTCTGCCTGGACGGGTTTCGTCTCCTCGCTGCCATCGTAGGGTCGATGGTTCTTGCCCGTAGCTCCCGCCTCGCAACGGTCAATCAGACCGCTGAACTGCATCATTTTCTTGGTAGAGAGCAAATTTGTCTGTCCAATGGCCACATTGATCATATCTATGCCGCCCGTCTCAACCAGATGCGCCTCATTCTCCTTGCTATAGGCTTCCCACTCGCTGCAGATATCTCGCAGTCGTCGAATTTCATTCTCCAGCTGTATGCGAAAGTAGAGCACTGACTCGAGGGCCCGCCGATTGGCAACAGGAGTCTCCTCACCGGGCAAATACATGCTGTTTCGCTTCTCACGTTCACAGCGAGAGTTGACTTTACCGCGCGATACGCTCACATACGGACTTAAGTAGTTAGGCTTCTCATCGGAAATCCTGCGAGGAGGGGTTTGCTCCGCACCTGGCTTCAGAGTACAATTTTCTTGTTCTTTATCATCTGGATCTGGAAACCAATAATATTACATTTTACTCCATTTTATTCCTGTTGTACTTACCCTTAGCCAGATATGGATCCAAGATCAAACTCTCTTCAGCTGCCGTTTTTATCAAAGAGTACCTAGAAAAGTCAAATTTCCGCTTCGCTTTCAAATCTCGGTGGCTGCTCATTGGAGCCACTGGACTCAGATTTGAAATCTCACCCAAGGCTTCTATCATTTCTTGACTGCAATTGATTGACTTGCATTGCGTGGATGTGGCCAGAGCAGGGCAACTTATCTTCTCTTCCAGCGGCGTATTGGGAGGCAGTGGGAGTTCAGTGTTCCCAGCCTCAACCAACTCTCTCATCAACTCCGGCCGATTTCGAACATTCTTTTGAAGACCTACGTACTTGCTGACGTTGCTCTTGGCCTTCATTCTGGTCGAAAATTGGCTGGCAAGCTTGTTTTTTATAGCCGGCCCTTTTGCTACTGCGGTCGACTTAAATTTTCCCGCAGCTCCCCCTCCGCCGACTCCTTGAATGGGCTTTGGTTTTACTGCTGGTATTTTTAAGGTGGGCTTACTCAAGGCCGGCTTTTCGAATGGTTGCGTCCTCACATTTGGCAAATGAACAACCCCATTTGCAGAAGGTCCAACGACCAAATCGGCTGCCTTGGGCTTTGGGCCTGCTGTAGGCTTCAAGGGCAATGCACGTGAAGGTGCAGGCTTGACTGTGGTTGGCTGGACATTCCTTGCTGATGTTTGATGTTTCATGTTTGATGTTTGGGTCTTCACTGTGACCGGTTGAGGACGCGACGTTGCATGTTGCAGCTTTGCCATGGTTGCCGCAGGCTGAGCGCGTACTTTGGATGGCTGACCCTGGGTACGCAATTGGGTTGCCAAAGGCTGTTTCCTCTCCGCTGCCGTCTGCGTACGCTGAGTTTTATTTACCAAAACATATAAGGACTGCCTTTTTGGCGGCACAAATGCCGGAGCGTTCTTCTGCTCTTTCTGGGGGTTTGCCGCAGGTTTAAGTGTTTCGGCTTTATATGTGAACGTAGAATTCTGCAAAGGCGCCGGTGGCATCATTTGACCACGACGAGCAATTTGCTCGTTCTTTGTTTTTTCCTTCCTGGCTGCCTTCCACTCCAGGAAGCGCTTTAAGTAAAGTTCTTGCCGGGTGGGGTTCTTCTGCTGCTTAGGCAGCTCTGGTTTTCGATTCTCCTTAGGAGGAGCCACATAGGTAAGGCGTGGCTGCGCCTCCTCTGAGGGCTGTATAGGTGCCGCACGCTTGACGGGAGTTGGACTAACACTAATAATGCGGTTGCTTTGAAAACGATCCTCGCGTTGTTTTGCACGCGCCGCTTTCTGGAGTTCCCGGTTCTGCTGATTGAAATTGTGTGGGCTAAAAGCAAGTGATTGCTGTTTATATAATTCCTTGTGGCGCTGCATTATGCCGTCGAGCAGTAATTATTTAGGAGTTTAAAAAAAATGTAGGGACGCTACTTAAGAATGGCGCCTTTTCAGTGTGCCATACCGATGAAAAATCGAACTTAGCCCACCTAAGCCACCTTTATTTAAACTGGATAACAACTCGAGTTAGACCGCGGGAAATAGTACTTATAATAATAATATTTAACTCTTTTCTTTATTTCTTTAACAATGTTTTAATGTTTTTCTATGTTTAGCTCATTCAAACATGTTTGTAATCTGGTATTTTGTATGCAGTTTTTTAAAGGTAGTGCTTTTTTCAAATAATAATTTTTAGCGGTATAATTTTAAAAATTTTCACTTGGAAAACTCGTCAAAATTCGAAGCAAATCCAATAGGAATAATTAGCTAATGTTGGCTAATATTTTAGAAAAATAATCTTTCAATCGGATCAAATTCATGTTCAGCTATGAAGTCCTAGCTAGCTAGTAATATCAAATCACAGAACGATTAGTTCATTGTATGCCAAAGGGGTATTTTAATATTGCACCGAAAATAGTAAAAAACGTGGGTTTTTTTTTTGTGAGCTAAAAGAAGGGATAGGAGGTTTCTACAATGACTGTTTAAATAGAGGGGTCTTAAGTGGGTATATGTGGTATATTTCTGAGGTTCAGACCGTATATTTTATCGCCAAGTCACTTAGTACACTAATTTTCTTGCCACAATGTCTGGCTCACACACCTTGCCAAATTTTCAAAATACTTTCCATAGTATCACTAACCATACAGTATGGTTAGTGATAGTATTTTGCAGTATATTAAGGTTATGCACTCACCCTCTTGGCCAATGCCCCAATGTAGAAGTCGTGTAGAAATGCAATTTAGAGCCACATCGATTATTAATGCGGAAAATCATCGAAATCTTGATCACTTGCCATCAAAATCTCAATGTTTTCCAAAATATAAAAAAAGGAATGTAAAAATATGCATAACGGGGGGTTTTCACACTGGCGCTTCCATGGGGCTTATATGGAAAAAACCAGGCCAACATGTTTGAAAATTACACATTTCCCCCTTTATAAAAATGAATTTAATATGTAGCAACTTAAAGTAGAAATGGTTGACATTTTTTTATTGAAACCTTATTTTATAAACAATGCCAATAATGATGGTACTTAAAATTATCCACTTTTATATAAAATTGATTAGATTATCGGTTAAAAATATTCAACCGAAAGAAATTTGATGCAGCTTGAATACAAATAATTCGTCAGTATATTTTCGGCATATTTTGAAATTTGTGACGTAGTTTCGGTATATTTCTGAGTGTCTGTTTACCATTGCACGTATGAAAATAAAAGTGAATAATAAAAGTAAGCAAAAATAAGCATTAAACTATATCAAGTGTGTGTCAAGTGTGGAGAAAGAGAATACGTCTTTCGACAGCTGCGACAGATCCTGGAATATGCATTAATAAATGCAGTAGACACCCCACGAAATTCGCCGAATAAATACAAGTGTGTGCGTGTGTTTATTGGGGTTAAAAAAACTAAAACAAACAACAACGTCACGGCAAGAGCATTGCCAGCAGCAAGAACATACGCCCTACTTTGTAAAATTAAATTCCTGTTAAAACCACATACATTCAATCGGTTTGAAACGCCAAGGTTTACCCTGATTCTGCTGCATGGAAAGCCAATGCTTAATTGCTTTTGTCCTACCTGCTTTTCCGTGAATTTCCGATGACATCGGTTAAGTTAGCTAAATAAATGCTGCTGGCAACGCTGCGCTTGCTCGCTCACGCACGCACACACTCCCCTCTCTGTCGGTGTCGGTCCGCCGCTGCCACTGCCGCTGCCGCCTGTCAATTCTCGCTCTGCCTGCCTTGTCGGTTGTCGGTGTATTTTTAATCGCTTTTCTCGCCCAAGAATATTAAAGAAAGGAGAAGAGAGGGGAACTACACACAACGCGCAATCAAATATATGAGTTATTGTTTATATAATAAAATGGAAATCAAAGTAATAAGAGCACTATTTTAATCTCAACAGAGCTGGAAAATACGAAAGAAACCGTCTCATACATATGTATGTATGCTGTGCGCGTGTGTGAGTGTGGTGCATTCAAGGCTGATAAAACAACACAAAAAAACAGAGCAAGTGACTAACTAAAAGGCGACAAACACAAAACTACGCGCTATTCATTACGCACGGAGCAACAACAATAAAAAACATGGAAGCAGTTGCCAAACACGATTTCTCCGCGACGGCCGACGATGAGCTTAGTTTTCGCAAAACTCAAATCCTAAAGGTGAGTCGAGTGTGGGAATCCTGCAGGGATTGCATTGCATCTGCTTCAGCACAGGTCGTTCGTTGCTTTAACCCACATCCTAAGCCCCCAGACAGAGTCTGAAATCGAATCCCAACCAGGTGGGAGCGACAAAGTAGGGGAGCAAATGTTGTGTGCAACAAATAGGGATTCCACAATGTGACTCCATCGATGCTTAAACGCTACCTGTGTGTGTGTGTGTGTGTGTGTCTGAGAGTGTAAGTGTATGTGTGTGTGTGTAGCCTCGCAACTAGTTTTGCCTTGCGATGCATAAACCAGCAAATGTTCCCTGATTCCGTTCAGAGTGTAGTACATATAAATCGCCTCACCCGCGCGCCAACTTTGGCTGTGAAAACCAGCCAAATTCCGTCTATACTCGTGCGAGCCTGGTTTCTTTCTCATTTCTCTCTCTCTCTCTCTCTCTCTTACTCGCTGCTCACCCTTCCAGGTGTTTGCCGTGTTCCGTGCTAGACCCTTTGTTTTGGCCTGGCTGGCTGAATTTTCCGGTTTCTTGTTGCCAGGGCAGGGCAGGCCAGGCCATGCCGCTTGTTGCAAGCTCACTTTTTGCGGCTGCTGGCTCTGGAGTGCTGTGTCGAACTTGTCGTAGGTTAGTCACAGCAGGGACACAGGACAGGCAGGTTTTTCTCTCTTTTGCATTTGCCCGCACAATGTCCGCTGATTGATGATGTCAATGACTCGGGAAGAAGGCGAAGGCGAGGGCTCATCAATTGCTTATCACTCGCAAGAAGGTCAAGTGTGTGCATTGCTCTTTCTCTCCCATTGGTCCCCATGGGCCTATCGGTCGGTAAAGTAAACAACTGATACTGGCTGCTAGGGCTACAGCGAGATCCACGGAGAATGTCGATTGTGGATTGACGGATGGCGGAGATATCAGTTCGAACATTTGCCTCTGGTTAGTCATACGCGGGGCCACCTTATCTAGACAAAGCTAAGATCCGACCCCCATATACATACATAAGTACACACACATGCTCATGTTCTTGGAACCCCATGATTCATTCGTATTCCAGAAAAACTCTCAAACTGGTTTCTTGATGGAAAGTGCTACAACATCTCTGAAATGCATATTTCAACAGATATCCAATAATTCGCTTAAGCTAAGTCAAACTCTACCCTGCCATCCTCAGACGAGGGAAACCTACAGTAGAACTACAAATATTCTATCATGACAATAGCACGAAATACTATTGTACACTTTCGCTTGACTTTCGGTTCGTCAAGCGTCATCCCCACCAAAAAGAACACAAACCAAACCGAACCGAACGTTCGTTTCGGCGTGTGACAGTATCGTATCCCCACAAATGCCACAGAAAAACACATAGCACATAGCCCCAGCACTCATGCCAGTTTTCCAGTAATTACATACAAGTTATGAACAAGCTGATAAAGCCAATCGCACGGAGGGTACGTGCCTGCTCTCGAAGATCGCTGTACCATATTTATTTATTGTCGACTGGGGACTGGGGGCATTCCTTGGTCGACAACGGAGCGGAATCCGTGGAATTGTTTGCCTCCGATTCGACTACGAATACGAATTTCTCGTTGTCGATGTCGTTCAATGAATGAAAATAGGCTAAAAATAAATAAAAATATATACGATAAACAATGTCTGGGGTGACAGATGCGGGCGGGCCTGGTTATAGAGGAGGGTTTCGGAGGGTTGTATCCGAGGGCCAGGCGATTAGAGCCATAGAGTGAGCAAGAGAGAGAGAGAGGGAGCGAGAGAGAGGTATGCCAATTAGTGAGAATAGATCCAGCTGAGCGAGCAATAGCTCTCCCACTGCCATTCCCACAGCAAAAAAAAAAACAATAAATGAGTTTTACATAACCCTGTGGAATACTCCCGTAGGCGTCGTGTCACAATTTGAGGTGCAAATAAAAACCCCTCTAGCCCGTCTTCCATTTATCTGTTTATAGAAGATTATGATCCTATATTCCCTGCTTATCACCCCTATCCATGATCACGAAATACTGCATTGGTAGGGTGTTAGAGGGGGGCAAGTCTGGCTGAGTCACATGAAAGCCATTCCATTATTTCAAACCCACTGAATGCCACCTGCCGTACCATACAATATTTTACGTATTATACGTATGAGGGTTTATCCCAATCGGAGGAAATCTGTTTTGAAAATCGAGTATATGAATGGCATTTTCTGTGGGCAATACATATATCAGATCAACGACTGTCGGACTGTCTGACTGCCTGAAGGACAGAGTTCCGTACAGGCACAGGTGCTTCATTCATGGAATTAGCTTGGCCCAGCCTCAGCCAGCGCCTTGAAAAGTATTGGATTTCCCCAAAAGCCAGCAGATGCAAACATACACAAATTCAATTTGCTTTGGCAATTGAATGGAATCTTAAGAGGTGCCCGAGCCAGTGCCAGTGCCCGGGCCCGTGCCGGCTGAGAGGCGATTACGTTGGCGCTGGCTGCTGGCCTGGGAGCTGTGTTATGTTGTGTCATTGGCATGCGAAATGGGCAAGCGACGTCAAACACTACTAGCTGGCTTGCTGGCTGGCTGGCTGGCTAAAAAATGTATCTATTAGGAGGCATAAAAGTGAAATTCACGTACTGGCTCCACTGTGGCCCACTTGCGGCGTTTCACTTAACATTCTTATCACATGTCAACCGTTTTGTGGGCTTTTTTAGCGCCCGAAGCCCGAGAGATATGAGAATAACAGATAATACAAATGTGTCTCCCATCTCTGCTGCAGCCCTGCTGCTACTGCTGCTTCCTGATTACACAGTAACACAGTTTTTGCGGTTCAATGAGCGAGCAATTGAAAATTGCTTATCGAATATGCTCCCAGATCCAGAGAATTGGGAACATTCTCCAATCTCCGGCAATTCAAAGGAATTGTTCAATTGCTTTCCATACCATGGGCATCGGATACCATCTATTTATCTGCGGTTAACGCTTAGGGGGTTCTCTGGATAAGCTGACAACTAAAAACTGTATGTCCTTTTTGTAGATACTAAACATGGAGGACGATTCAAATTGGTATCGTGCCGAATTGGATGGCAAAGAAGGTCTCATACCCAGCAATTACATAGAAATGAAAAATCACGAGTAAGTATTAAACCTGCTGTTTACTCCGATCTATAGCTGATTATATATCATTTATCCCACAGCTGGTACTATGGACGCATCACGCGCGCCGATGCCGAGAAGCTGCTATCGAACAAACATGAAGGTGCCTTCTTGATACGCATCAGCGAATCCAGTCCCGGCGATTTCTCCCTTTCAGTCAAGTGAGTCGCTTGAGGGCCTGTGCCTGTGCCTTGCCTTTACCTTTACCATTCCGGTTCCTCATTTCAGATGTCCCGATGGTGTGCAGCATTTTAAAGTTCTGCGCGATGCGCAAAGCAAGTTCTTCCTCTGGGTGGTAAAATTCAACTCCCTCAACGAGCTGGTGGAATACCATCGGACGGCGAGCGTGTCACGATCACAGGAGGTCAAATTGCGAGATATGATACCTGAAGAGGTAAGGGTGTGCCCCCCTCCCATCATCGGATCCGACATGTGGCGCAGACAGATTTGTTTTAAAAATAAAAATTACGCACAACACATTGAGGTCATGCTTTTGGCCGCCGCCCACTGGCCACTGCCCACTGCCCACTGCTCCCACTGTTGTGCACGACCGAAAAAACTATAAACAAAATAATGATGCCAAGAAAAGAAACAAAAATCATATTATATTTTATGTTGCAGATGCTCGTGCAGGCGCTGTACGACTTTGTGCCACAGGAATCCGGAGAATTGGACTTCAGACGCGGCGATGTCATCACCGTCACAGACCGATCCGACGAGAACTGGTGGAACGGCGAGATTGGCAACAGGAAAGGAATCTTCCCAGCCACTTATGTGACGCCATATCATTCATAATAAGATAAATATCTAAAGGACACACGCACCCTACTCCCGACAGAAACACAGAAGAAGCAAAAACAACAACAACCACAACAGATTACTAAACACAAATTTTTAAATATTTATATACAAGCAAGGGGATGGATGGATGGTTGGATCGAACTCGTAGATCGCGTATATACATACGAGTATACGAAACTCTAAGCATACATACATATGTATAAGCCGAATGCATTTTTTACATTTTGACGTTTTTTGATACTACAAACATAGCAGAAAATGAGAAAAAGAAAAACACACAACTCACACAATAGTAGTATGTATAATTAAAGCCCCTAAGCATCCATTTACTACATCTAAAACGAAATATATATACATATATATATGTGTATGTGTATATAGAGGTGCGTCCAAGGTGAGAGAGCGAGCCTAAGACGTTAGTTCATAGTCCCAGACCAGACCCAAAACCTAATAAGTAAAGAGTTTCACACACATAAGGAGAGAGTGGAGTGCCAACACTTGGACCGCAACGATATGCACATACGAATATATATTTGCAGAAGAGACACATTCATGCATACAATAACAACACGAACATGATGATGACGATGGCACTATTATTATTGTAAACGAACCGATTTTTGATATAAATATTATACTATATACATATAACATAAGATCGATAGAGAGGAATATTTGTGTCCTGTGCTTCGAAGCGAGTGTGCAGCTCCTGAGGGAGGAGGAGGAGAAGGAGGTAGAAGAGAGCAAACACTTTAATTAATTATGATATAACAAATTACCAACAAACCCAAACTATTGCTTAACAAATTTATAGAAAACAAAACAAAAACAATTCACTATGAAAAGAAACAAACTTTTGCCTAAATGTCTCAACAAAACTGAAGACAACTAAAACAACATTTATATTATATTATCGTAAATGATTACCAAGTAAATTAAATTAATTTTTGCATCGCTGGTTACTATATACATACGATACACACACACACACGATCGTATATACATTCATAATGCAAATCGAACGATATTATATATTATGTAAGCCACCGGCAGCACACATGCACTTCTCGCGGCTCTTAAAACTGACATTAACACTCTGAATTGTGTGCAATTTTGTATCCCCCATTTCCAAATTGCGAAATTTTCGATAATTTTTTGCTTTTGGAAGTCAGTCTGCTGCCTGCTACATGCTGCCTGTGTTTTCTCGATTATATGTTTAAACCAATTGTGAAAATGGAAGCGAAAAATGTGTGACATGTGTAAAAAGTTTGAAACTGCTTGCTATATTACATTGTGCTATAAATTATTACATAAAACTATTGTATTTATAAAATGGAATGGAATGGGTTGAGTCCTGTGTATGCTTATTTGTCATAATTTGCCGACGATACAGAATGGATATTCTTACTTGAGCATTATTTGACTACATAACTATATATGCATAAACAAATGAAATGAAATGTAATGAGAGTTGCCAATATAAGTAATTTAAAACAAACGAAAACAGAACACTTTAAGCCTATTTTTTACCTACACGTATACATTTTCCTAATATCCAAAAAACTAATGCCTCATGGAAGAAATAACACATCAGTAATTGTTTTTGATGATAGGCCATAGTTTATATAAGCAGAGGAAACAATTGAATGGTTTTTTGTACTTTTTGAGCATATTTGGCCGGAATTTTGCAAACATTTCTCGGCTCAGAGAACCAGAACAGCCGCAAACAACAAGGTTTAGATATAATTAAAAACCGAATATGTTAAGTTGAGGAATTAGTCTAAGCGGTAACTGATTTATATAATAAAAACTATAAATTTAAATTCAAATTTGCCGCTCAACACCGACGTCCATAGCGGCACTGCCAGCAGCAAAATCTGCACTTGTAGAGTTGTCATTCTTGAATTTTTGCAGTCGGCTCGATAACGATATTTGACCAGTACAACGTGGTGGCGAGAGTCTCTGTCTAGTCTAGTCCATACTTGCAGTTTCATGGTTTTCTATAGAGGCCGAGAATATGCAAAGGGATCGATATACATATATATATATATACAGGAATCTAATTAAACTCATGAATAGATAAAGAACATGTCGACCTGAGAAAATGTCTTTATTAACTGGGCTAAAATTATGTGGGCAGAACTAATGATTTTGTTAGTCCGAATTATTCAACGGAATCTCTAAATTGAGCAATATGACTATCCTCTTTCGTTTTTTAGTCTTGACCTATTTCGCTAAAAACCTTTTTTTGTTTGACCAATTTCGCTAAAACCTTTGTTTAACCTATTACAAGCCAAAGGGGTATCTCAATTTTCCACCGAAAATAATAAAAAGAGAATAATTTTAGCGCAGTTCAGGTGAAAGTTAGCGCTGTGCTTTTTAAGTTCAGAGGAAAGATGGCATGGATCCACAAGAAGAATTAACAATCGTTAATATTTTCCGCCATTTACCTCAAGCAGTTGAAATACTTAAATAGTGGGGGCTTAAGTGGGTTAAGTTTGTTTTTCATCGGTATATTTACGGTATATTTTGAAAACGAGACGGTATATTTTGTTATATTTCTGAGGACCGTATTTCAAAATTCCGCGTTGACACTGGAAGTGGGGTAGCGGGTGCTCGTCCAATTAAATTAATTTAAATACATTGTGAATGTGCATAATACGCACATAATACGTGTATGTGCACGCAAGGAGCACGTATTTCTAAATAGCCACAAAACGAGTCTCGGTGGGCTCAAGTGATAAGAAGTTTCTGTGCTGTGTTTGACACACGTGAAAAAATAGGCGCTGAAAAGAAAACCCCTAGGCCCACAGTTAGCTTCGAGTCATACGACATATACACGTATACAAATGCGCGGAAAGTGAAAAGCGCCTGCGGAAAGTTTCACGAAATCTGAAGTGTTATCATCCCACCCTTACGCTCAGCCACACACTCCACCACCCGCCGCACTCAATAGAAAGTAAAAATGCCGCTGCTTGTCTACAAGGAAAGTCACATTCTCAGCGCCCAGCAGCTGCGAAAGCTCAGCGAACACAAATACTCATGTTTCAGCGCAAGCCTTCTGGATCCTTTGCTGCAGCCATGGTGGAACTGGCTGGTTAGCCAAACACCACTTTGGCTGGCACCGAATCTAATTACAATTGTCGGTCTCATCCTCAATATTGTGACAACATTGATATTAATTTGGTAAGTCGTTACGAGATTCAAACAGTTTTTACCGGTGTACGTGCATGAAATGCATACAAATGTATGTACGTGCATATGTATGTGTATGTTTTGTTGAGAGTGCACGTTTTGCAACACACAGACATACACACACTAACACTGACATGTTGACCCTCAAAAATTGCAAGTTTTTCATGTTCTTGCATTTGCCTTGGCTCTTGAATGTTGTTTGTGTGTGCGTGTGTGTGTGTGTGTGTATTCTTGCTGCCGTCTTTTCATTTCAATTTCGTTTAGAGAGAGACCAAATGATTTTTTCTTGGCACACTTCCCCACCTAAGTAATTTTCCATTGGCACTAGCATTCTTGCACTTATTCTAATCCTTTGGGCCTGGTCATCAGCTGCTGCCATCAATCTTTCTCGGAAACTTGACAGCCCTGTCATCTAGGATCTACAGTTGCGATCAAATTATTAGTTGGTGTACCACAAGATTGGTTACAAGCTTTATGCATTCCTCATTTCATAATGTCCCAAGCGATACCATATCATTTCGTGTCATAACTACGAGTACCATAACCATTATAAGTGGCGACGGATAGAGAGAGAGAGAGAGGGAGAGAGAGGGAGAGCCCCCCACACACACGTAGTCGGGCATAAACTATGCCACAGATAAGATAGCAAAGGCGTCTCGCCATTTCGCCCCATTACACATATATGCATGTACAAATTGCGCGAAATATAGCAAAATATATAAGTAAAGTAATCTCAACAATAATTTCTCAACTTGTCGTCGGGTCGGCGCATTTCTTTGGGGCTGAGGCTGAGGCCGTCACAGAAAAAGGCGACATCAAACGATAAGCAAATAAACAAAGGCACACTAATCGCCGGATCGCACAAACGACAGAGGAACCAAAAGGAACGAAGGCACTGAAAGCACCTGAGCAGAGGAACACGAAATAAATTGCCAGTGGGAAGCGGGAACCACCCGCGGGAGGCCAAAGTTCGGTTGAGTTAACCCCAGAGGGCAGAGCATTTCCATTTTCCCCAATTGTTTCCCATATTCAATTGGAATTCTTTTTGCGTCTCTGATTGAATTAGAATGAACATTTGCATTTCTAATTGATTTTTATAGGTGGGAAGGTACAACACATACACATACTAATTTCTAGGGAAGTATGGGACGATTCTGGCTGATTTTTGGTTGCCAAAATATGAGAATTTTCTAACTGTACATCTACTTTCACAGAAAAAATCAATTCCCTTGGGAACTTGACCTCCAAGCTAATACTTTCCTTGTATTGCGATGCTTTGATGAACAAAAAGCAAACCTAATTGGCTGCAAAATATAACATTTGATTGCTAATTAAAGGGCCATATTATATTTAACAGACTGAGTGGCAAAAGTCACTTTTAAGTGGTGATTTATGGGAGATTTTTAGCGATTTAAAAGTGCTGTTTGAATGCACTTTATATAAACTGTAACCCACTTTGATTAGACACACAATGCCCACCTACCTTTTCCCAGCCCCAAAGACTGCATATGAATCACGTTAATGGCTGCGCCTCACGTGTTTGCCTCTGTTATTTTTAACCCGAAAAGATATATACATATATATATAACGAACGAGTATGTATATACATATCTGGATGTTCATTCACAAAAGCTCTCGAACAGACAGCGAACAGGCCGGTTCTATTTGCACTTCTTTGTATGTATGTATTTTATATTCTAGTTTCGCTGGTACTATTTGTATTTGTTTTAACACATCAGTGGAGCAAGCCGTGATGCTTCTCAGCCAGCTTGGGGTCAGTGGGACTCTCTTTAAAATAGAATTTCCCACTCTCTCGTTGATGAGTAAGCTGTCTACCGAAAATGTCGAGCCGGAACCACAAAATCAGCTGATTGGATGGACATACCGTGGACCGGGGGGAGGGGTAGGGAGATTGCTTATCGCTCATCAACAGCCGCAACAGCGAAAAAGTGATTTTATTCTATTTCCAACCTGATTGATAATTATAAAGTTTAGCTCGAGAACAGACCTTTGACCATCAGGCGACTTTATGCTGACTGACGTCAGTGTTTAATTTACCGACCAGGGGATAGGTCGGGCCGGTCGGGTCGGTCGGTGAGGGGCCTGGGTAAACCTTATTTTAGTTGTACTCCCGCTTCTATGGGCACTCTAGAAGCTGACCAGAGATCACTCGTCCATAACTAATATTCTATTAATTGTATCTCCCGTTACAGCTACAGTCCAAATGGCGTTGAAGCCCCACCACGTTGGACCTGTGCGCTGTGCGCCCTGGGACTGTTTGTCTACCAGAGCCTGGACTCGATTGACGGCAAACAGGCGCGTCGCACGAACACATCATCGCCGCTGGGAGAGCTGTTTGATCATGGCTGTGACTCGATATCGACTGTGTTCGTGGCGCTCTCGGCCTGTATCTCCTGCCAACTGGGGCACTACCCCAATTGGCTCTTCTTTCAGGTGAGTAGAGTAGATCCAGAACCAAAAAGGATACATTCTCGTTGTTCGCTTTCTTTCAGTGCTTCTGTGCCATTGCCTTGTTCTACTGCGCCCACTGGCAGACATATGTGTCTGGAACGATGCGCTTCGGACGCATCGACGTGACGGAGGCACAGTTCTCGATTATAGCCATTCATCTGGTGTCGGCGATACTGGGTCCTGAGTTCTGGCTGACCAAGGTAGGCGTGGGAACGCACAGGCCGTGGACGGGCTTAAAGCCCGTTTAATGATACTCCAATTGCGTTTTAAAGCATTCTCCATTCCGGAAGTTCTTTGCGTTTCTTTTTAGTTTCTTTTTTTGTTTCCTTTTTATATTTAGATCGTTAAGACTATGTATATTCTATCCATTTAGCATAGAGTTTATAGTTCAAGTTGCTGTCGCTGCAGCGGAGCTTAAGCTGCTGCTCCGTTGCCACTAATGCCGCATTAAGTTCTGTTCTAGTCGAGTTGTGAGCGTTATGGTTCAGATTTTGTGTTGTTGATGCTGGCGCTTTGATTTGATTGAAAGTTTAGCATCTGTTAATTTATTATTTTTCATTTACCATTTGCCTGGCATGAAGATAAAGTCTGGGGATTGGAGCCAGGACCAAACACAACTCTCTCCACATCAATACGTATTGTATATACATATGTATGACTATATCTCGAGCTATTAGGCGCCCAGTTACATAAGCAACCAAACCATATCCAGTATTTGTAATCGTCTAACCACTTTTACTTCTATGTACATAATGCGTGTGCTCTGCCCTCCGCGCTCTCTAAAACCAAACTCCAATTCGCCAACAAAACAACAACATACACAAACACACACGTATAACACATGTATAACCATACCTAAATGCATATGCAGATCGGCATTGGCGACATTCAGCTTTGGTATGGTCCGGCCATAACGACCATTGTGTGCGGTCTGCTCTCCCTAACTTATGTATTTTCCGTCATTAAAGCCGGTGGTGTTGGCAAGAATGGCTCCACAGTTGCTGTAAGTCTTGACACACACACACACACACACAAACGAACACTATTACTACTAATACTAAAAGCACATACGCATTAGTGTTGGGTAAAAAACTAAAAAAAAAAAAGTAACTAGTGATCGTTCTTTTATGTTCCTTTCTCGTACAATACAAATTAAAATTTCATTTCATTTTGACCTTAAAGAACGACGTTGCCCAACACTACTGCACACACATATTCAAACACAACAAAAACTATTTTGGCTTCTCTGAATTTATTCGATCTGATTGTGAACCCAACCCACTCTCGAAGGGTTCCGTTGCCCTTTTTCTATATACTATATATATATATATACAATATAGCTGCTGGCAGGCGGCCCAGCCCAGTCTGGAAGAAGGTGCGTGGCGTGAGGTCCTTTCTGAATCCCCCCAACCAAACCCCGATCTCTGTTTCCTTAAATTGCTTGCCTACCCTACCCCACCCTACCCAACCCAATTTTGTGCTGTTGTTATTTTTTTTGTTATTGTGTACTTTGGTTTATCGACGATGCGGCTGCAAATCCTGCCTTGCGCTTCAAATTAATGATACCAAATTGTGATATATATTCGAAAATCTATACGTGAGCATGCCTTGAATACCACAAAACTACAACCACTTGAACTCTCGGAACTATTATTGTTTCCTTGTTTGTTTAAACAAAATTAATGTACATGTGTTTGCCCTGTCCATCTGTCCAGCTCTGATACATATATTGTCTTTATAGTCCTTCTATATACTTTTACGTCTATATTCTGTCTTGGTTTTGGATATACTCCTACCCTTAACAACAACACCGGTCTAAATCTACAATCTAAACTATATAATTATATTTTCTATATTTATCCTCCTTAAGCGTAGTTTGTAAGCCAGGTGGAGGGTATTCACAGTCCCAGTCACAGTCACAGTCACAGTCACGTGCAACTGGCGGCTGTGAGCACTCTGCGATAACGTTTTTTTCCCCTAACCAACATTTTTTTCCAAATTTTATACTCATCCTTTGAATGCAGTTGACGAATCCTCTAAACTTTATTATGTTTTCTTGCAATCTTTCATCTTTACTAGATACCAATCGTGGGCGTTTCATGGAATTACACAATATTAGTATTTATTACATTCGGTTATACCTTGAATATAATCAATTTCCTAAAAATGTTTACTCAAGGCGGCATTGGCAAAAACGGCTCCTCAGTTGCTGTAAGCATTGCACCCTCTCCCTCTCCATACAAAGGGAGACGAACAATTAAACTATCCCTAAAACTATCTCCGAAAAAAAATACTACTACTACTAAACTGGAAAGTTCTCACAGCCATAACAAAACAAAAATGACATCTATCTAAATCGAATTCCTACATTGGCCTGTGTTTGGTTTAAATTCTACTAACCTTACCCTTCCATTCAGCATTTTCCTTTGACTTGGGCTTGGACTACAGGCCGATCGGTGGAGGGCTACCCCGATCGACAGCTAACATTATTCTTTCTCCTCATATCGATTAACATGTCATGGTTTTATCATTGGATGCGATGCCATATTTAGCATGCTGTTGGCTTGGGTACAAATAGTTTCCAAAATGCATAATTTTAGTATTTTTTATTTCTGTTATTTCTTAGTTTTGAGGTATTGTAGGATTATCACTATGTTTTGCACCGATCAAGGAAATATGAATGTATACTTATTGCTCATTTCGATGTACAGTATTTATAGAGATCTAAAGCTTAGGAGAAAGCTTAAAATTTTTTTTTATTTGATATTTTTTATATAGTTTTTTTTTATTCAATTTGTATTCTCAAAAGACTTCTGGAAAATGGTGTTTATTTTATCATAATTTAAAGTCAAAACCTAATGCGCGCCACTTTTTCTCTTCCTCACGTAATCAATCATCATTACGCAAAACAAAAAACAAAAAAAAACAAATATATCCCATACATTTTGAAATTGGCAGCTACCGGGCTTCGACTGTGAAATGCGTATTCTGCCACTGTATCTGGCCTGTGGGATAGATTTGCTCTTGACCGTGCGCTGCGCAAAATGCATTTTGACCCTGGGCTGTGGCAAGAATGGATCAACGGTTGCTGTAAGAATTTTATGTTTACGCTTTTTACTCTAGTAAATTGACACCGAGACACGTGCCCATGGCCATGCCTGTCAACACTAGTACTGGACCGGTGTGTTCCGCAACTACAGAAAGGGAAAGACAGCCAAAGTTCCCGGCTTGTAGTTGTTGAACGCACTGCAGATCGGTATCCGTAGAACCACAGTAGAACAGTGGAGATCTGAGTATATTTAATTAGTCTAAGTATCTTGTGTGTGTCTTGTGTTTGCTATCAATCTAGTACGATAATAGTTTGCAATATGTGTCTGGGCATATCTTATCTGAACGGATACTTGTTGCCCACTATTTGTCTGTGATTTACTTAGTTTAAGTAGTTTTTATGCCTCTTTCTGGTGTCGGTTTGGCCTGGAATGTAACGTTATTGCTTTCGTTGGTATAAAATGGTTTCTATACTAACGCACGCTTCTGAAACACACCCACAAATCCCGCCCACCAACCCACCCACCCACACAACCGCCAACTAGCGCTAGACCATGTAAATAAAACAAGTATTAAACAATCAAAACACCACAGGAGCAATTTCCCCTCCCGCTGTATGATCGTAATTCCTTTATTTCTGCGGAGGGGAAAATGCTAAACTCCAAAAAAAGCCAAAAGAATTTTTGTTCTCTTTCCTTGCACTGAAAATTGTTGTGATATTTGCAAAATGTGCCGTTTTACACACAAATCGTAATAATTGTGTACACAACTGTACCTGTCCTGTGATGAAGAGACTCGTGTGTGGCAAACGTCGCAAGTTGCAAGATTGCAGCAAATCGATGATCGAAAACTAATTGAAACCAATTTGTACCACGCTTTAGGGCACCAGTGTACTCTCCCCCAGCATACCGCTTACGCTGGTGGTGCTACCAGCTCTGATTATTGCCCAGAAATCGCCGGAGAACCTATTCACCGAGCATGCATCTGTGTACATAATGGCCTTTGGAATGGTGGCAGCCAAAATAACCAACAAGCTGGTGGTAAGTGGCGGAAACTTAATAGATTGGATTTCCTTTCATGGTTGATGTTCTCTTGCAGATTGCACACATGACAAAGTCGGAGATGGAATATCTGGACTGGTCGCTACTCGGTCCCTCGCTGCTGTTCCTCAATCAATACTTTAACTGCATTGTGCCGGAGATCTGGCTGCTCTGGTTCATGCTCATCTGGGGGACACAGGACCTGCTGCGCTACTGCTCGCAGGTGTGCCTAGAGATCTGCCAGCATCTGCGCATCAATCTGTTCAGGATACCCTATAACCCAAAGGCTGGTGTACCACATCCGGCGACCGCTTCGGTCAGCAGTCAAAGCAACCTTGGCAGCAGTGCCGACAAAAATGGCGGCACTTCGCATCGAAAGTACAAGAGCAAACCTCATTAAGCGCCCTTAATCCTGGTCGAAGAAGGGCTCTGCTCTGGGCTGCAACCGAAGCCGCAACGGACAACGGTTTCCCATTAAATTAATTAGTTTCCTTTTATAATTTTATGTCGTTAGAGTTGGCTGATAGAGGAGAAGTAAGGAGAATGTGGAGAATGAGTAGGAAACGAGGCGAGGAGAAAGTAATACAAACCGTGTAAACGCAACCCAACAAAATTTACAGTCAGTGTTTAAAGAAAAAGAAACCAAACAGGAACGAAGAATTAGGAACGAGATAGCAAAAAGGCAAAGCAAAAATGTTGCTCTTAAGTTTTAAGAAACAGTTTACAATTATATCAATTATATATGGCTAAATATATATTTTCTATAATTGTGTAAGTTGTAATACGTCTAGATTCTAGATGGCAGTATTTTTACTGTTGTGTAAAAGACGAATGCCAAAAAGAAAAATAGGAAGAACGAACCTGAGCCCAAACCAACACAATTATCGGCAAGGCAAAAGCTCAATTTACGTTTAAGCGCCCAACAACCCGATTGGCAAAGGAGGGAGTACTTTCTGCCTGAATCTGTTCCGAGTCGAGCTAGCCAGTAGCTCCCTATTAGTGTATCTAATGTGCCGCAACATTCTAAATGGTGACTCATTTCAAAAAGCGCATTAACTATCCTAATCTGTAATCCGTAATATTAGAGCGAACAACTAAGCACGATCACTCCTAATGCATCCTAGCTAAAACTTATTGTATCTTTGCTTGGCGTTGGCGTGCGTGCCCGCCTGATGGCCACATCATTATAGTGAAACTATTATGGACTACGTTGCACAAGACGCAACAACAAAAAGGAAGACAAGTCATTACAAAAGGCAAACAAGAAAACACGAATAAAACTATTTGCAGAATACAAATTAAACCCGACTTTCTATTTAAGGCTTAACAAAAAATGTTTATTCACTTAACAGTAATAGAATAAAAGAACCATTCATTTGTTTATACAAGAGCTTAGCATATTTAGCATGTGATTAGTTAAATCGAATATAGAATAAAATAACATTTGTTTTATAATACAAAGAGCTTAGCATATTTAGCATGTGATTAATTAAAGCGACCATGGCTGCATAGGAATGCCATTAGCGCCATATCGCGCACCTCCAGCGTCACTCGACTACGATGCAGAGTGAGCAGATAGGCGTCTTGGAGTCTTTGGGTAACGTACATTTCCGCTGCCGTCTGCAAGGCCTCCATGGAGCCCTGGGTAACCCTAAAGTCCGAAGATGAGCCGGTTAAATTCACGATTATTTCACGCACCAGGCGAGAGAACGGCAGGCGGGGTATCAGCAATTTGGGCGTCGCCTGCAGACGTTGAATCTCTTGTTGCATCAGGGCGACACGGCTGACTCTGTCTGTAGGTCTGCTCTGTTTCCGGCGGTGCGCTGCAGCTCTAGGGGCCTGTTGTGTCTGTGGATTCGCTCTTGGTCGCTGCGGCTGTGGGGCATTTAAAGAACGGAGACTGCGATTTGAAGTGTTGAGTTCTAGAGCTTGATTGTCTTCCTGAGAGGACGACTCCTGCCTCTGTCCGGCGCGACGGTCTGCTGGTTCTGGTGGCCGATTCTCTTCGTCAGACGTCTCCTCATTCTGTTGGGTCCGACGGGCAGCAGATACGTCCTTGCGCACCGTTGAGGTGCGTCGACTGTTAGAGTTTTGGAGATTGAGACTACTTGTGGTAAATTCCAAGCCGTAGTCGGTAGCATTTTCATCATCGGGCGATTGGAATGAGGGGCTGTCATCCCCAGAGTCCGAGTCCCTCTGTGTTGCCTTTGGAGGATTTCCACCACGCTGACCGCCGCTTTTTTTTGTCGGTGGTCGCATAATAGCTGTCAAAGTTCGATGTAAATTTGCGTACACAATAATTTTTCTAGCAACGATACGCGTCGTTTAAAGTGTTCCCGCTTTTTTTTTTTGCAAGTGTGACCGTATTTCAAATACATTAAAATACATAGCCCTCACGCCATTTCCAGCACTGATCGCCCAGCTGTTTTTCTGAGCATCGTTTTTTTATTTATTAAAATTTTTGGAATGTCGGATCATCAAAACAGAGGTCAGGACTTCAGCCTGGAGGCAGACTCCGAGCTGCGTTTTGAAATAGAGCAGAAGGACGCCAAAGTATTGGTTACAGTAGGTAAGCGCACGCCAAGCAATGGAATGCCAGTAACTCTTCCTGCTTCCATCACAGCTAGTCAATGGATTTGCGGAGCTCTTTGGCACCGAGTTGGTTAAGAAAAAGAAATATGAGTTTGGGATGGGGGCCAAGGTGGCGATCTTCACATACCAAGGATGCGTTCTTCATGTCACTGGCAAAATGGACGTTTGCTACATATCCAAGGAGACTCCGATGGTCCAGTACGTCAATTGTCACGCGGCACTTGAACAGTTTCGCACGGAGGCCGAGGAGAAGGATAGACGTGGTCCGGTGGCCATGGTGGTGGGACCCACGGACGTCGGCAAGAGCACGCTCTGCCGGATTCTCCTGAACTATGCAGTCAGGGTCGGGCGCCGGCCTCTCTACGCGGACCTAGATGTGGGCCAGGGAGCAATCGCCATATCCGGCAATGTGGCCACCATACTCATCGAAAGGCCAGCCAGTGTCGAGGAAGGTTTTCCCAAGACCGCCCCGCTCGTCTACCACTTCGGACACAAGTCGCCCAGCGGCAATAGTGTCCTCTACAACGCAGTGGTCTCCAAGATGGCCGAGGTCACGCTGCAGTCACTTAACGGGAACAAGCGCAGTGAGTAGATGACATTCGTGTGGATCTGTAAGCATTCTGTAAGCCACCTTTCAGCAAAGAGCTCCGGCATCATAGTCAACACCTGCGGCTGGGTCAAGGGCCATGGGTATGCGCATCTGCTTCATGCAGCCAGGGCCTATGGTGCTTGCGCTATTTTCGTATTGGATCAGGAGCGACTGTACAACGAACTGCTGCGGGATGTGCCCTCAAGCGTTCATGTGGTCCTGTTGCCCAAGAGTGGCGGTGTTGTTGAGCGCAGCAAGGAGCTGAGGCACGAGTGCCGGGATCAGCGTATCAAGGAATACTTCTATGGCAACGCTCGTGCACCATTCTATCCGTTCTCCTTTGAGGTGAAATTCCAGGAGCTGCGATTGTACAAAATTGGCGCCCCTCCGCTGCCAGACTCCTGCATGCCCATCGGCATGAAGGCCGAGGACAACAAGACAAAAGTGGTGGCTGTAACGCCAACCCCGGCACTGATCCATCACGTGTTGGCCCTGTCTTTTGCAGAGTCCGTGGACGATGATGTAATTGGCACGAATATTGCAGGCTTCTGTTGCGTGTAAGTATATAGAAAACACCACGAATGGGATATTTATGATAAAGTTACTTTCTGCAATTTACAGTACCGAGGTGGATATGGAAAGGCAAGTCGTTATGCTCCTCTCGCCGCAACCACGACCCCTGCCGCCGAACGCTCTGCTGCTGTGGTCGGAGCTGCAATTCATGGACAACCATACCTAGCATTAGGTTAACTTTTATTTAATTTAGAGTTTATTAAGCACTACATTAAAATTAGATCGATGGAGCCAACTAGTGATTGGCTTTGAATTCAATAATAAGTAAAATTCATTTTAAAATATACCGTAAGGGAATAGAAAAATAGAAGGAATAACAGCCAGAACACAGCACCAAAAAGAATTTACACAGCCAATCTTCTGTTCACACACTGAGAATACGGGATGAAAAGTCAATTCAACATTGCCATATCCGTTTTTAAGAAATTGTGCACGATCCTCTCAGGAATAGTCCGATTATTTGTCGGAAACAGTAGAATAGTCGTCGAGAGACTGTATGTCAAAATAATTAACTGAATCTCTTCCTTTCAGTTCTTAAATATTTATGACACTCCAGTGGATTTACAACAGCACTTTTGGGAGTATGATAAAATTAATGTTTTTTCTTTCTTTTTCTTCCGTCTGGGAAACCAATGGGATCTTACCCAACAAATATTCGTCTTGCTTGTTTAGTTTGAATCAATCTTCGACATCGTTCGCATCCAAAAATGTCGTGGAATATATTTTTGATACTCTTGCAAATAAATTCATTTAGTGCTCAAAAGTTGTTGGAAAACATCAGAGAGGATTACTGTGAAATATACTGTAAAGGTGCATGCAATAACAGTTCCAGTGACAGAACGTGCCGCAAAGATCGATCCACTTTCATCACCAACGACTTCACGCTGGATTTAGACCATGGACACTTGACAATCGAGTGGATTAAAGCCGACTGCAAAGAGTGTAATATCGTCGCCATTTCTAAGGACACTAATGTCATGCTAAAAAAGTTAAGTGTGGGAGTTTTTAAGAACTCCACACTTCGTCCTGGAGTGTACTATCTCAGAGATCTCGGTGTACAGAAAGTGTCGATATACAATTTATTTAGTCAATATTTTGAAATATATGAGAACAATCTACATTATTTAAATGGATCGAAGTATCTAACGATTGTTTTCGACAGGTTTACATATTTTATTAATGACTACATTCACATGAGCCTGAATCATCTAGAAGGCATTGCAATTTTTTATTGGGGACCATACGAATATTCTTCACTCTGGATGAACAGGACAATTTTAGCAGAAAAAACCAATTTAAAATTTCTGAAATTTAATGGTATAGATTTTAAAAACCTCACTTCAAGAGTATTCAACAATTTGAAAAACTTACAGACATTAAATTTTACCAGGACCAATGTAGAGGATCTCTCTTTCCTAAGGTTCGTAAAAGGTTTTAAAAAAACACCACTTGATTCTACTAGTCCTTATTTGGCGGCCCTTAATCTACGAGTGATTTGGTATTTACTGTTTTAGATCTGACAATCTACAAAAGAGCTTGCTGAATGTTGTTCTGGAAGTCAATCAAAAGGTGGATATGAAATATTTCGAGGGCTATTCCAGGTTAAAGTTGATTCAAGTTGATAAATACGAACCCCATGAGAATATAACAGCAATAATTTGCAACTTAAACCGACGGAATTGCAAATTTACCCTCGGAATCAACGGAATAAAGTGCCCTGCTAAATGCGAGTGTCAATTTTATTGGGGAAATATGACTTTACATATAGATTGTTCAAGACGTGGACTTACATATGTCCCACCATTACCAATTCCGATTACTGGAGGATCGACGACCCTGGACCTGAGAGGAAATTCTCTAATAGAGCTGCCCAACAACACTTTGAGTGGATATAATGACGTAAAAAGTTTAATTGTTTCCAGTAATAGATTGACTAGTCTTAGGGTTGATCGGCTACCAAGTAAATTGAATATTTTGGACATCAGGTACAATAACATCCAAACACTGGACAAAGACGTGATCAAATATCTCTCAAATCTTGGTGATTTCCTGCAGTGTGGCAACCAATGGATCGTCAATTGCAATGAAAATATTTTTATGCACTTTTTGCACAAAATTTACCGTCGGTCTTTAGGGAGTAATTTAAAATGGTGGGCGGACTCGGTGTATCTTCATCATCTGAATGCAGCTTGTCCTGATGGATGCCATTGTTGCTTTAACCGGAGCACAGATTATTTTATGATCGACTGTAGGAGTGCTCATATAAACTATTATCCTCTACTTGCGCATGCAATACCTTACAATGCCATACTTCAGCTGGATACAAATAAGGTAGAGATCATTACACACTCATTAGGTCATGATTCCCTGAGAGAACTGCATTTGTTCGATAATAAAATAGCGGACTTGCCATTTCACTTGATTCCCAAGAACATCACACTTTTGGATTTGCGAAAAAACCAGTTGGAGGCTCTCGAAGATCAGGTCGTCGATTTCTTTAGAGAACGCGAGGAAAGTGCCGTATTGGAGATTCGACTATCCGCAAATCCCTGGAAGTGCGACTGCAGGGCAAAGTCCTTCCTTTCATTTCTGAGGCAAAAGGAACCGCTGGAGTATACCGACGCCCTGGATCGTTGTAATATCTTCTCTTCAGGAACGTGTCCAGAGGCCTGCATCTGCTGTCTAGATAATTCTACAGTGCCTTCAATGATTATCGACTGCAGATTTAAAGGACTCAAAGCAATACCTCCTTTACCTACACCAATATCTGGACAATCGACTCTTCATTTCGAAGGGAATTATCTCGAAGCCTTGCCCCCCAATTCCCTGCGCGGATATGCAAAGTTAGGACATTTATATCTGGCCAACAATCGACTTACTGAAATCAACCAACTGCCTGAGAATATAACAACTCTCGACTTAAGAAACAATAGCATTTCGGTGCTAAGTCATCAGATGCGGATGTTCTTCGACAAGAGGAGAGCCTCCACACAGCTGAAGGTATTACTCTCTGGGAATCCTTGGACTTGCAATTGCGAGGAGAAAGATTTTCTGCACTTTGTGAAGAGCCGTTCGCGGTATGTCGAAAATGTAACAGACATCTACTGCGTTGGCACGGGAAAGCTAATGATCCTCACAGATGAGAGTGATTTATGCCCTTCCGGCACCGTGCACTATGTGACCCTCACCATATCTTTCATGCTAGTGATTTTAACTATAAACTTGATGATTTACATCAAACAGCCTCTCCTAGTCTGGTTCTACGAGCACAATGTTTGCTTAAATCTCGCCGCCCGACGGGAATTCGACAAACAGAAGAAGTTCGATGCGTTTCTATCATTCACCCACAAGGACGAGGAGCTCATTGAGGAGTTCGTGGATAGACTGGAAAATGGTGACCACTGCTTCCGACTGTGCTTCTATCTGCGCGACTGGCTCGTGGGCGTGTCCATTCCCGAGTGCATCAGTCAATCTGTAAAGGATTCGAAGCGCATCATCATCCTGATGACGAACAACTTCCTGAACTCGACGTGGGGGCGACTGGAGTTCCGGCTCGCTCTGCATGCCACCTCCCAGGATCGATGCAAGCGCCTCATTGTGGTCCTCTATCCCGAAGTGGAGAACTTTGATGATCTCGACAGCGAGTTGCGGACCTACATGGTGCTGAACACGTATCTCAAACGAGACGATCCCAATTTTTGGAACAAGCTAGTATACTCAATGCCCCATGTTAATTTGCGACATGATCATCAGCCTGATCCAGAAGCAATAGAATTTTCTGTGTTAAATCGCAATGATTAATGTTGCATTTTTTAAACCTCTACATTGAAATCTGATATTATACTAAATACTGAGAACTTCCCATATTCCTCCAAAAGATTTATATAAAAATAGCTTTTTTGTCACTTTTTTGTAATAATTTGTATATACTGTACCGATGTCCAAAAAATATATCGGTGAGAAATGAGTGCCCTTTTATTGAGTTTTTCGTTCGTTTCATACGATTGTTTATATACAATGCCTATACCTGGAGATATATCAAGACAACATTGAAAGATTTCTGCCGTTTTAAATGTGTCTTAACTTTGAAAACTATGTGTTTTGTGTAGGATCCTTTTGTGACATCTTTCTATAGTGGCTTGAATTTTGAACAAGTTCTAATCCTTATAATGGTGAAGCAGGACGTAAGTCGTGGAACGACTTTCCAGAGAAGAACTCTATTCGCAAATCAATCCCTCGATTAACACCTGCACGCGTTGCAGCTGGGAAAACGGGAGACCAGCTTAAAGGTCGCCTTTCAGTGGAGGTATCTTGACTTCCTCTGCAATGCGAGATGCTCTTTCCGCATTAGTGTTTCTCTTATTTTACTCGAGAACAACTTTTGCCATATTACTATGTTCTGTTCTATCAGGAGCGGAGCTGCGGAAAATATCAACCTTTACGTACGTGTTGTATATATGGATGGTAAGTCTCGCTGAAAATCGATTTATTAGTCGTTATTTTAAACCCAATACCCCTTATACCCACCCAATACACAATCAAATAAAGTAGATTTTATTAAAAAAAAAAACAGTTGAAAAATGAATGGTGATGCTCAAGCATCTTGGGCTTAATCTTATTTAATCTTATCTTAATCTTATTTGTTCATGTGGTTAGGTGCCGTTTTCCACAAGTTCAAATATATCGCACGTTAACGGAAACGGTTTTGTTAACTGAAACGGATTTGAAACGGAAGCGACGCGATTTTTGCTTTGGGCATTCCATGCTCGATGCAACATGGGAAACATTCTGAGGCCCCTAGGAAAAAGGATATTGGTTTTCATACATTCTTCTTATTAAATTAACGAAATAGGGTATAAAAAGGCCTATACACGCATCATGTCTTTAAATACCAGTAATACAATACAATAAAAGTAAGGACTAAGAAACTAGCCAATCTTGCAGAAAACGTATTTATCAATGTCCTAAAATTCCGTGGGCAAAACTAAAGGTTTTAGTTAGCCAGAATTATTCAACGGAACATCAAAATGGAGCAATAGGAACGAATATCCTTTTTCGTTTTTTTTTTGTTTTTACCTATTTTGCTAAAACCCTTTTTTGTTTGACCTATTTCGCTAAAACCTCTTTTTAGACAAGATCCAGTAAAAGCAAGTATTTAGAATAGGCCAGTCAAGCAGAAAATAGGTTCACGAATCGGATAAAATTATGTGGGCGCGGCTAAATGTTCTATATAGCTAGCTAATATTCCACGGAATATCAAAAACGAGGAATATGTAAAATAAAACTTGAATTTGTCAGTACATTTACGGTATATTTTGAAAATGAGGCGGTATGTTTCGGTATATTTCTATATTTATCGATAAGTCCGCGGTCACACTGATAAATCAACAAACGCAGTCGAAAAATGAACACGGTGGTGCGCAAGGTGTAAAATCGTGAAAAGTAAATAAAATATTTACAAAATAAAGTACCAACAAAATGGCTACTCGCGGACCAAATCGCGCACGCTAAACAAGCCGATGTAGGCACAAGTGTTGAATTAAAACATTTTGATAGAGAATTACCTGAGTTTGTTGCGTCCCCCCTTGTGGGAAATGTGCAGCGGCGTGCAAGTTGGTGTGTTTTGTGTTTTTAAATGTACATGAAATGGTTCTAAAAACATAACAAGAGCGCGGTGATTCGAGGCTTGCACACACACAAACAACATTCCACATGATTCGGGCATCTAAATTTATGGCCTGCTTGAAAGATGTTTTGTTGTGTGCCCGCGCCCCCGACCCTAACCGAACCGTTGCGTTGCGTTGCTTTATTTTCTAGCGGGTCCGTCTGTCCGTTGTTTTGATTTTTGTGAAATTTTCCATTGCGAGGAAAGGCAGTGCTTTGGGGGTTGCAATCTGCTGCATTTGCCGGCTTGTTGCGTCAAAGAGGAAAAGGGTATTTAATACTAGTGCAATGCTTATCATTAACAATATTTCAATTTAGCAACCAGAACACACACCTACACAGTTGCACAATTGCTTATCGCTCAGCTACTTTACGACAACAACAATTTGTCCAAGCACTGACGCACACAAACACAAAAACCTCAAGAACAACGCGATCACACTGCGCAACAAAACCATAGAAAAGAAATCTTTAAGATCGCAAAAATACAAATATACATATGTACTACATAAAGGTTTCCATGTAAACAAATCGGAAATAGAAACTTTACCGCGTGCAAAAGCGTTGCAGCAGGTTTTGCTGCACAGTGTAATTAATACCCCGACTGAAGTTTTTTTGATGTGTCTGGGTCTGGTCTTAAATTGTTCCCTCTTGTTCTTGCTCTCTCTCTCTCTCTTGCAGTACTTTTGTGTGCTATAGATAATGATTATTAGTGCCTAACAAAACCCGTGGAGACGATCGGTTCGTTTCGCTTATTTCTACTCCAAATGTCTTGGAATTTCTGAGATTGTGTCCATAAGAAAATGGCCCGCGAGCCATTCAGAAAGCATACTCAAATCGAACCTCAACTGTGCCAACTTACAATCAAATATACAACGAAAGCGGCAAGATGTGCAAGAGCTAGTTTCTATGGAGGTGGATGGAGTCCACCCTTTGTGATCTTTGTGCTGATGTGCTTCGGTGTCTCCGATTCTTGGCAGTATAAAAATGGTATGTCTACTTCTATATTCTATAATTATTGATGGCATTGTTTAAATTCGGAACGAGTGTGAGGGAGGCAAATGCATGAACATAGAGCACCGCAAGTTCATTAACACACACAGGGAAAAATAACCAAAGCAGAAGGAGTAAAGTGACAAATTTACATCCTGCCATCCCTTTCGCACCCCTCAAAGCGAGCGCGCTTCGTTTACCTTTGTATGTGTGTCCTTTGTGTGTGTGGTTTAAACTGCACTTTTATGCTTCCTCCTTCCACCCTCTCGCCGCTTTATACTTTGCCTTAAGCTCTCATTTTTCTTGTCAAAGCCCTTTGGCTGACAATTTCTGTGCGCGGGAAGCCTTTATGAATAAACAACAAGAACAACTACTTATTTAGCCTGTAGTACGCACTCAACTTGATTGCACTGGGCATAATTTAGTGCCCCCCCGTACTATCTAAGCCAAGCCCCTGCCTGCCACTTTTACGAGCAGATGCGACGGACGCTAATGAGCTGCAAAAAGAGGCATAGTAATAATTTAGTAGTTATAATAGTATACTCGTAGTACAAGTATACTCCCGGGTAATTGCCGAGTCTTCTTCTGATTCTGCTCCTGCTCCTGTACATTTCAAATTCACAAAGCATTGACCCAAGCATACAAATTGGGGGGGCCTTTGCCGGGCACAGCGTCGAAGTCTATAATAAGGCTGGCCACAAAGCGACTTTGTCAAGTGGGGCGGCGGGGCAATATCAGAAGCAGGAGCAGGAGGAACGAACAAGTTGCCTCATTCCCGTTGCTAAAGTTAATATGGAAATGGTAAATGGACAAAGGCACGAGTATCGTTAAGCTCTGAGAGTGGGCGGTGAAGTGTTTGGTTGAAAGATAAGCCCGGGGTCCTCCGGACTGGAGTTGTCGGAGTCCGAAGTCCGGAGTGCTCCAACATGCATTGGGGCGCCAGCAAAGCAAGTGTCTGGCTCCCGACCGCGCTCCAAGCAACGTGCAATAAAAAAAACTGTCGACGGGCATAGCAGTCGAGAGTGAGATGGAATGTGGAGGAAGGAGATCGGGGAGGCCGAGAGCTGCTGCTGCTGCTTCTGAAAAAAGCGCATCAAATATGTACACAAGCCAGCACCCAAAAAAAGAGCTCTGTATTCTCATCTCTCTCTCTTTTCTCTTCCCTCCCTGGCTCTTAGGATGTGTGTGTGTGTGTGTGTGTGTTTGCGATTTACTTTCTTTAACACTTTGACGCGCGCACAAAGTGTTTTTGCCTACGATGATTCCACTGCCGCCCCCTTCCCCCCTAGGCCTTTGCCTTTTTTGCAGCAACTGACGTTTTTGCTGCTGGTGTTCCGCGCGCGCGTGTGTGTGTGTGTGTGTGGCTCAGTGGGCTTTTATGGTGAGTGGGAGAGATTCGGTCGGTCCTTCGCTCGTTTTCGCCATTTGCTTTTGCTTCTATTTACTACGCCGTAGTACGCGCCCGTTCAGCAAGTAGTTTAGTAAAAGGGGCGCACTTCAAAGCAGGAGGAAAAACGCCTTTGACGGATTTTCCAACCCATCTCCCACTGCCCTGGGGACCTAGCGTTTCACTGTTGTTGACATTGATTTTGATTTCATTCAAGTGTGGGAGAACAGTTCGACTCTTGACACACACACTCACACACACAGACGCACACACAACGAACATTGACATTCATCTCATCCTTTGAAAAGGGGTAAAAATGAAATCTTAAATTTCTTCGTTCATTCATGTAATACAGCAAAAATACGAGTATCATCAAAAAGAATGTAGATTTTGGTAACAGGAGCAACTTTTGGTAACTATCAAAAGGCTTCAACACATTCCAATCTAAACTATTTATTGATTTAGGCCCCAAACTGGGCAAAGCAAATGCCCATGCCCCAAACGCAACGCAAACACGATTTCGCTCTAACTAACCTAATCATTCTGTGGCCCAGATGGATTCCGTAAGCCAAATCCTGCCCCGCATTGCACCATGGTGCCCCACAGCACAGATGTACCGAGTATCACTTTGCAATTTAAACAATAATGTTGTGTTGCATGGGGCATCGGCATCGGCATTCATGTATGTTTGTATGTGTGGGTGGGTGTGGGTGTGGGTGTGGGTATGGGTATGGGTATGGGTGTGTGTTTCCATGCCACCGCATGTATTCGGTTTCAATGCAGCATCCTCCGCATCATGCACATCGGTACCGCATTCTGATGTGTGTATTGTGTATGGGGGCGTGTTGTTGGCCTAGCCACTGACCTCTACGCTTTCTACAGACGATGTGCGTGTGTGTGCGTAATCGGTATTGGAATTGCAAGCAAATTGGCTCCCGTTTACAGTTGCGTACACAGCGCGGTTTCCGTATGCAAATATGCGGCAGCAACAACAACAACAACAACAGGAGAAGCAGCAACAAGGAGAGACCCGTCTGACCAGCTCTTTTCTGCTTCTCCTTCTCCTTCTTATCATTTATCGTAATCTTGTAATGACGTGTGTTCCACAAATGTAAATTGCAAAAGGGAACTGGTGATAGGCAAAAGGCATGCCCACTCCCTACCGCTGGTTATAAACGAGATATCGGAGCATTAAACGTTTAATTAATCGAGATGGTTTGCATTTCATAGCACTGCAAAGGCATTGCAAGATCAATCAGCCATTTGGTATTTCAACTTTGGGTACAGGCTGGTTCCACAATATAAGGCACCCGATTTTTGAAATGTCAAACAGCTGCCCTCAACAGGAACGCGCAGCGATATAACAATAATTTAGCCAACAAGTTGCCAATTTAAAGACCCAAAACATGTCAGCAAGTAATTAAATTTCTATACAATTTGCATATCTATAGGCGTGCAGTGCAGGCAACACACCCCTACCCTTGCCAGCCCGGGTGTGTCTCTTTGGGTGTGTATGTATGTATGTTTGTATGAGTGTGCGAGCCACTTAACATAGCCGTTGGCGTTGGCCAACTAACGAACCGAACGAGAAACAGAAACAGACACAAAAACAAGGGGATTCGACAACAACACCAGCAGCTAGAGATGAGCAATATATTTTGGAGCAGTAAGACATTGAAGGAAAAGTAAACAGTATCTAGTGTTGGAGGATGGCCTCTCAGTTTAGACGATAGTTTTGTTACCGCTACTGCTGTGCTGCTTCAATAGTTGGAGTCACCGATATCGCTCATCTCTAAACAGCATCTCAGCCCAGGCCCCTGCTAACAAGCTCTCCCTCCCTTTTGCAGCTTCTCCTCCATTCCACGCCCTTCTTCTTCTTCTCGTTGCTGCTGCTGTTGTTGTCTCTCTTCCTGCTGGAGTTTCTGCTGCTCGCTGCTGCTGCTGTTGTTGTTGTTCTCATCCACTGCTTTAAATGTCTGCGCGTTCGTGCGTTGCCTGCAATGCTGCGACGTCAACGCAGCGCAGCGCATAAACATGCACATCGTTAAGAGACCCTTTTGGGGGACCAGGTCGTCCACCGGTGACTTGTTTCGAAGCCCAAGCCGGTCATTTAGAGGCCAGGCCAGACCAGGCCCCAGCATCAGCCAAACAAACACACAAACACACACACACACGTGGAAAAGAATGTTTTCTCTTATTTCTTGTTTTTGTTTTTGGCTTTTTGACTGCTCTTTGTTTTTTTTTTTGTGTAATTGTTGTGACTGCCCTGCCCTGCCCCGTTGCCTACCCTGGAAGACGAGGTACTTGGGACTCTGAGTAGATGTTTCCATGTCTTTAAATCGAAGAACATGGCGATAATCAACCTGTTAGGGTATTAAAAGTTTCGGCCACTCCATGGTTAAATATTTAAAACCCCTCCCCCCCCTTTGCTGTTATCGTGTTTTCGTTCCGTGTTGGCTCCTGAGGTTTATTTGTTGGCCAAAACACAAGACCCCCGCCATATGGTTAGGTGGGGGGAGGGGAGGGAGGGTCTCGGCTTCGTCTCGAGTTTCTTTCGCTGGAGCGTTATCTAATATTGCTGAGAGGAAACATTAATTCGCAGCTCGTTGGCAGGATCGGACCCCTCATGGCCCCGACTGACCCTATAATTTATGCCAGTTCCTTCCCCGTTAAAAAAAAAAAAAACAAAACCAATTTAAACTTTATTTATGGCTTTTATTATTTTATGCCTTCTATTTTTGGCATTTTCTGCTGCTCTTTTGCTGCCCTTTTTCCTGCCTTCGACTGGCGTTTGTCAATTTTTAACCTGTTGTGCATACTAATTTGTCGAGATATATTTTTTGCTCGTACACATTTCGGTTTCGGGTTTTCTCTGGCTTTTTCTGGCTATCCCTGGAGACCAGCGTCGTCGTCGTCTTCTGTCTATATAATTTAAGTGACACTTTTGAATGATTTGTGGTCCGGGAGAGAACACCCTTGCTGACTTTTTAATTAACTTTTGTCGAATATAAATTAGGGTTCCTTAAATACATATTTATTGATATTTTATAGGATGCCCGTCCTGAATGGCAATGAGATGGGGTCTAAATAAAGCCACGAATCAGAAGAGGTATCTCAACGATCTGAGATTCATCAGCATCATTAGTTATAGGTCGAAACCTCAAAGAGCCAACAGCCACCATCAAATATAACCCAAGAGAAACCACAAAAACTAATTTATCACATTGATCGTTTTTTTGATGAATCAAATCAGGAATTTACCAACACTGTTGGGGGGGAAAGAGCAACAAAAATTCAAATATCCAACCCAAATTGTTTAAGGTGCGAAACATTTGATACCCATTGAATGTGCATTGTATTTACGAATGTTTTTTTTTGCTATGCAAATTCTACTCAATTCTGAAAAGTCATAGTATTTTTTTTTACTGTCCTTGCGTTCTTTCTCTATTAGACTCTCTTTCTCACTGTCTCTCTCTCTCTCTCTGTTTCAAAATACCCTCTGAAGCATCCATCCCTGATTTTCATGTGGGTAAAAATCGTTTATGGTTCGTTTGTGAGGGAGATATTTTAATGACCGAAGGCGGCAGTCCAATTCCAATGTAAATTGTTTATGAGTTGTGGGCCATAAATGTACATATATAAAAATTGAATGCAAAAATCAAGTAAACAGATGCAGAAAACCTACAAGGTGGGCTACTGCCTTTTGATACCCTGTTAAAGCTTTTCAACACTTAAAAGTGATGTACTTTTTATTGGCGATCGAGAGGTACTTAATAAAATCTAGATTTTTATTTATTTTCATGTGTGTCGACAGTTATTGAATTAAATCTAATAAATATCATTTACATTTTTAGAAATGCTTACACTTATAATTGTTTTTTTGTTTTATTATTTCTTTAAATTGTAATTATTTATTCTACTTTTTTTTATTGATTTGGTCTATTATTTGTATTTATTATCTTTTTTGAGTGGATTTGTTAATTTAATTTGATTGATTTCCCAAGTAAAATGAATAATTAAAGCTCCTAATGGCTTTGATGCGATGGGGAAGATTGTTCCATACTACCCTCGTGTATACCCTGTGTATCGTGTAGGCTGGAGCGGCTTCTACTTCTTCTGCTTGCCTGTGTGTGTGCCTCGTGTGTGTGTGTGCTGTAAATTTTTCAATATGCGCATTTGTAATTGTTCCAACGATATAGCCGTCCCGCTTCAACCAATACAACCAGCCAGACAAAGACAAAGAACAGCAAGAAGCAGCAAGAAATCATTCATTTCATTAATGTGTTGATATACAAATTGTTGGCCGCTTGCCTCCCCCCTCCCCCTGCCCTGCTGTGCCCTTTCCCCTTTTGTGTATATAATCACTATCTTATGCTGCATTTTGCCGCTTTTGATGCTCCCCGTGCTCCCTGTGCATTCTAATTACCAGCAAACGAGAGAATTACCAGCAGCTTCCTTTCCCTGTTCCTTTCTCCTGCGCTTCCTTCCTATCTCCATCTCTGTCGCACACGCACAAGGCCATTGAGATGGTCGCCCTGGTGGCATGACGACTCATCGGCATCTTAATAATGACATTTATTTGTAACGTGTTAAGATACATGCAACACATGGCCATAACCCGTCTGCCATGTGTATCGTATATGAATAATGTGGCCCATCTTCTTCTGTCGGTGTCTCTGGGTAATTTTCAACAATTTGCAGCCAGAGCCACAACAATTTCCATGGCCCGCACCGAGCCGCCTATTACCATTGGTATGCGTAATAGCTTTTGCGGTGCACACGGGAATCACACTGTTCAGCAAAAGTATCGAAAGCTCTCCTTTCGGGATACATTCATGTACAAATTTCCCATAAGCAAAAGGAGACACAGCCAAGTCTAAGAGCTATGGGGAGCCTAGTGGATCAAGAATGTTGGCTCTTATATTTTGTTAACCAGTTTAACTCCAGTGCCTGGGGGCACCTCCAGCTCCGCAGCTGCTGCTCTGCCGTCTGTAGGGGCGTGGCGTGGCCAGGTGGGGCAGAGTAGGTGCGTGTGGCCACTGGCCAGGGCCAGGGCCAGGGCTGCAATTGTTATAATTTGCCGCATATTGAAATTGAATTGCCACAGCGGCCGCTGCCCCTGCCCCTGCTCATGCCCCTGCCCATGCCCATGCACCTTCACGGTAAATGGAATCGCGCGCTTGGCTAATTTTGCATTCATGCCTGCGTCCCGTCCAAACAGCTCATTTAGCCCGCTTGTGTGGATGTAGTGCAGTCGTCCAGTCGGTTTCAGTTGATTGCAGCTGAGGCACGGCTCCCACAAGTTTCCATTTCCATTCCCACTCCCACTGTGGGTCTGCCACAGAGTTGGCAGCTCTAATTGAGAACGGAGCTTTGGCTAAGCATTGCTTCGGTTCAATATAAATTTCGCTTATGACACCTCCGACTACGGGCTCCGTGCCTTGTTTAATATGCACGGAAAGGTGTCAAGTCGCGACTCCCCACAGCCAAAAAAAGACAAACAAGTTTTGCCATTTCAAGTCTGCGACTAAACACCAAAGAGACATCGCATTTGAATACAAATGCCTCTACGCTTTGGACAGTAAATAACCTGTTGCGTTTGTCTTGCGCCATTAATGTCAGACTTCGTTATGACGATCCGATCCGTACGGATGGCTTCGGTCATAGGACATGGGCACAAAAAAAATCCCCAAAAAATCCCAGGGAAAGGGATTTAAGTATATTTTTTAGCAGCCAGAGAACGACTTCATTATGTGGCAAGCGAGAGGCGAGAGTCGCTCCGATTACATTACAGCACACACAAAAATCTTTAAAACAAAACCCGAAATGGGTAGCCGGGGACAAACAATGCAAACAAAATCATTATCGAGATTACGGCCAAATTTATCGGCAACGAGTGGAGGTCTCCTCTCCTGCCCTACTCCACGGTCTCCAAAAGAGATGCCATCCGATGCGATGCCCCAACGAATGTTCGAAAAATTGTTGACTGGATTTGTTGTCTGTTGGTTCTTTCGTTCTGTGTGTATCTGTGTATCTATATTCCCTTCCTTTTGTTTTTGGGTCTGGTTTGTTTAGCTTGTTTGCTCTCTCGCCGCTCGCGCTACCTGTGGTTCCTCCAGAAGGGGTTCCAGCGCGGTTTCAACCCAAGAGCCAAGAGGTTCCCCCTTGTTTGCGCCCAGCAAACGCCTCGAGGCACTAGCACCGGCACCGCCGCCGTCGCCGCCGCCACACAACAAGCTATTTTACGGGCCAAAAGCTCGTTTGTTTTGTATCTGGCTTTTGTGGCTTTGTCCCTAAACAAAAGGCAGCATAGAAATCGTTAAGAATTTGTATAAATAAAAGCGTGTAGGGGCGTAACAAGCGAATATAATAATTAAAATGGAATGAAAGCCAACATGCGACAGCCAAAAGAAGCTTTTCACCAGCCGAACACAAGAGAACCCAAGAGAAACCCCATTATAAATGCTAAATTTGTCAACTAAATGCGAACATTGTTGCCGATTTATTTGCATGTGAAAAGCTGAAGCCCAAGCCCAAGCCCCGATCCCGACTCCGACCCGTACCCATACAATAGAGTAGAGTTCTTGAAGTCTTGAAGAGATTCAAAAGTAATCCCCTAGCTAGTTTTTTTTTGTGACTGTTTCGAGGCAAACTTTTGTCATGCAAAATCTGACGGGGCGCTCATAAATTTGATATACTGAATTATCATTTTCTAATTCCAAATCGGCGGTTGAATGGAGCTGTTTCTAGGCTATAGATTTTTGTTTATTTTTCCCCTCAACTGATGGGACAACACTTTCCTGCCAGTGTTGGTCAATGCATCAGAGAATTTTCTAATATAATATTGATGGAGATTTTTCAAACTACGCAGACTTTTCAGGGTAAAAGTGTTAATTTTCCCTTTTTCCAACACTTGGCTGTCAGTGTTGGTCAGCGTATCAATTAGTTTAGTTTCTTTCTTTTCTTTTTCTGGAGTATACATTTTCCAGAGCTAATGTTTATTTTTCCCCCTCAGCTGATGCGACTGCCAGTGTTGGTCAGCGCGACAGCACGGTGACGGAGCAATTAGTTAGCCAGCACTTTGCTGGGGACCAGCGCATAAATCTAAAATTGATTTATAAATTATGGCCTGCCTGGCCCGGCAATATCCTCCCCCCATCCCCCTCCCCCTCCCCCAGTCGGACCAAACCCATCCACAACCAAAGTAAATGGCAATAAAAAATCAATTTGCAAAACTTGAACATCGCATCGTCGTCGCAGCAGTGGGCACCGTTCCCCCTCCACCGTCCTGTCGTGGCCGGGGAACCGGGGAGGGACCCAGGACCCAATTGCAAAAGTGATTTGTTTTCAGCGGAGAGCTGTTTGCTCTGCCTGTTCGGCCTGCTCTTGTGGTCCATTTACTTAAACAACACTCTCCGCGTAGCAGCGTCTCGGGATATAATTTATGCTGTAATTTACAAGCAACCAACCGACCGACGAACAGCGACTGGTCTCCGTCCGGCACACGGATTTCCATACATGGCGACACAGACACAGGCTGGGGAGCTGGGGGGACAAGTCAAGTGCCGATGCTGCTGGCTGCTGGCTGCTTGGCAATTAACCAAAAGTAAATCTTGACATCGGTTGTGCGAGTATTCTTTTTTCCATGCTGTAAAATGTAGAAATTTCAATCAATTCAATTCAATTCCCTTCAATCAGTGTGCAAATATTTTCAATGCCTGCGATGTTGTAGTGGCTGGCAGTTCAATAATTCAATATAAATCAATTCGCCAGCTACCGCTCGGTGCTAATGGCCACAAGTGGAGGAGAGGAGTCGTCTCAATGGCTCCCCGGCTCCCCGGCTGCCGGTCTGTCGGCTGTGTGCACTCCTGTGTACCCTTGTACTCGAGTTGTGTTTCGTTCGTATTTTGTTGCTGCTTTATTCATGCGAGTACGAGTATGTATAGATTTTTCATTTTGCACAAATGTTTTTGCTTCTGACAGCTTCCCAGACAAGAGTGGGCATCGATCTGTACTGAAAGGGGCCTCCACTCGAGGCTGCCAGTACGAGTAACTAATTGAATGTCAATTTGTTTGTTGCCCAGTCCCCAGTCCCCAGTCCACAGTCCCTCCTTCTTCGTTTCCCCTTGAAACTGTCATTCGCGCCTCATTTTGTATGCCTGTCACGACGGATTGGCCCCAGAGCCAGACTTGGCCACTTGGCCACTTGGAGACTTGTCTGGCGCTGCTGTCCCGCTTAAAAACCGATTTGTATTAACATATTGCCTTTTACAATTCCAATATTGAATCTACATAATGGGCCACTGCAGCAGAACTGCATATGTACATATTTACTTAACATATTTATTTATTGCCTGTAGGCAGTGTATCTGTATCTCAGACTCCGCAAAATGGCCCATTGATATTTGTAAATATTTATTTGTACATTTGTATGTTCACGCTTTCGTTGGACAGAAATTTAATTTAATTAAAAAACAAAGCAATGGAATTCGGATAAAATTTAATTGAAATTGTGCGCATTGCATTATACATAGAATTCGCTGCCTCCCAATAATGGTGTATGTTATAGACACACTTCCATTCCAGCTCTACGTTACATTCATTCGTACCACAAAATATTAATCAAAAGAATAAATAGACAAATTTTGAAAAAATAAACAAACAACAAATAATATATTAATATTATAATAATAATAATATAATAAGAATGCAATAATAATATAATAATAATTTAATAATAATATAATAATAATATAAAAATAAAGAAATAATTAGTTCTAGTTCAATAACAACTGGGTACAATCGAAGGTAAAGTTTTAAAGATATAAGCCAAAATATGACCTGACTTTGAGCTACAAAAAACAGAACTGGCCCTGCGAACTGGATTAGACAATATATAACAATTGTTTGTGGTATTATATGTATGTAGTATTGAGCGTTAGTTCAGTTATGAAACGTCAGAAAGTTCCTGTTTTTTTTTAATCTACCATTAACCGAGATAAGGAAAATTTCAGTGGATTTTTTTTTAGATATTTCAATATCTTAGAAAGACATGGAGGAAAAATTGTTATACAAAATCACATTTCTTATAGGAGATAATAAAAATGAAAACACTATAAAAATACTAAAAATACCGATGAAATACCAAAAAAGTGAAATTTCGCCTATTTTAATAGGTTTTCAGATCAAAGTTACTGAATTGACTTTCAATCAAGTTGCAAAAAAAATATCGGGTCAAGACTATATGGAAATCAGGGTTTAATGACGTAATGTATTTGTTTTTTTTTAGCTATGGTGGACTTGATGAACATATGTATCGTATCTGTGTTTCGGATGATGATTATTCTCAGTTCAAGTATTTTGTGTACATTTATTCTCAGTGAAAGCTTTTTTCTGCCATGCCTCGGCCCGTGACGTATTCTCCATAGATCGTAAGAACCAGGTGATAAGAGAGCTATCCTCGAGCGTAGTCCTTGGTGTACGTCGGAATGCGGCTGAGAGGGAAATATCTGCCCAAGAAAGACCTTCACGTGGGCACTTTGACCTCAGTTTTACAGCTACTGTGTAGCTCCTTTATTCGTGTCGTTTTCCTATTGTATTGTTGTGAGAGTGAGCGAGAGAGTCGATAAGAGAGTTCCATTAAGAAGAAAGGAACAAGGAAATTAATACAAAATTAAGGTGTCGTATATTAGACCTTTCGGAAACATTATTTTCGGCCTGCATGAATGATCAACAATCCTAAAAATTAATTGAGTAAAATATAATTGAAATACATCTTTAATTGTATTTTTGTATCCTAATATGTATCTATGTATCTGGCATATGAGCAAACCTCCTTTAAACTAGAAGAATTGATGATTTAGTAGCATTGATGATCATGTATTTTGTTGTTCTTCCAAATGGAATCCAAAGGGGTATCGTTATCGATGCACTTCCACGAATAATAAATTTAATAAGCTCGTGCCGCAGCTGTCTGCAAATTAATTTAAAGCATCGAGCAGCCGTGCAAAAAATCGTATTAAATTTACAAGTTTTTTTTGTTGTGTTTCTGTTTCTGGCGTGCACCTGCCACCTGCCCCGCGAGCAGTCACAGTCCCCGCTGCCAGTCCCGCATTGTGTGTGTGTTGGCTCGTAATTCAAAGCCAGTGAGGCTCACAGAGCGAACAGGCAGGACCAGGGGCTGGGGCTGGGGCAGGGGCAGGGGCAGGCCCAGGCCCTGCAATCTAGATGGGCAACACTTGAGTGCTGGAAACTACTACAAAACTATGCTCGGTCGTGGCAGAGGCAGCGGCAGCGGCAGAACGAGGCATATTGCCATAAAATTAACGGATGCTGGGATGCTGGGAAGCTGGCCAGAGGAGCAACTGGAAGAGAACGGGGCCGCAGAGAGCTGCAGAAAATATTAACACGATATTTTCCGTGCAAGAACGTTGGCTGGTTGGCTGGCTGGCTGGCTGGCTGGCTGGTGCACCTCCTCCTGTCCAACCCACATCGTTATCATAATATGAATGGTGGTGGCCCGGCCCCAGTCGTGCCCCAGGTTGGGGCAGGGGGTGGCAGGCGAAGATACGGGGTGGAGGTGCGCAGAGGTACCTCTGCTTGATTATGAGTGAGTGCGGCAGCCATGGGGAGCACAGCCTGGTCATGTGCTTGTCTGTCGCACTGCAACATCGTCCCTCTCAACCACTGGAGGCCTGCCTGGCTGCCTGCCTGGCTGGCTGCCTGCCTGCCTGCTGACATGTGGGTACTGTCTCCTGCCCCACCTAGAGCATCCACCCACCAGTTCCTCCCGTGCTTCCAATGCTGATAATGATGCACAGCACATTATTCGCTGACTAGGCTCGTACGTATCCTGCTTTTGCTGCTGCTGCTGCTGCGTTTGCATTTCATTCTTGCCACCGTGGTCACGTATTTGGGACAAGTATTTAATTAGGAAGTGCTTACGTGTAAGCGCTTTAAGCAAGCACTACAAATGCATACAGTGCTTTCCAGCCCACCTAATGATTCGTATATAAAACAGAGTCGAGGCTCAGACAATGCCTGTTGAAGACTGGGCTCCATTCGGGACGGGTTTCCGTTGAAGATTAATTGAGGGACACACCCGTATGTACGGGACGATTCAGAGAGCAGAACGAAAGAACCGTTCCAGGTTTCAATAACAGAATCTGGATTTAGGCTCTGGGCTTTAGGCCAATAATAAGCCATTCAATAAAACCATAATAAGCACTCTCGAATATCCATTTATTCGGTTCGAAGTCATTGAATAAATTGCGCGCCTCTGCCTTTGACTTGAAATTGATGCAAATGTCTTTGGGGGCCTCCCCCCCTCCGACAGCCAATGACAACAACAGCAGCAGTGACCTCTCCACACCTCACCCCCCACCCACTAGAGAGTACTGTCTGCAGGGAGCACAGGAATGGATGGGATGGATGGCTAACGACGACGATTTGCTTTTAGGCCACTGTCGTTTCCAATGCTGTCGAGCATCTCGAGAGATCTCTCTGAGAAGCTCGTTGAGAGGAGCCTGGCTCGATAGCCCACTCGATTTGAAGGCCCTGGAGGCGGGATACCAATGAGCTGAAGAAATATTTTCGAAAAACGCCTCCCACCAGAACAGCGGAATGGGGAACAGAGATGCGGCGGGTGTGATAGATGGAGCGGAATGGGAATGGGGAACGTAGACTTTGACTCTTCGGAATTGCATTCGGCATCTCGGCCGTCAGCATCTTTGGGGCAGAGTTTGCTGCATGTCTGCGCCTTTTCCGTGTTGTCTGTGTGTGTTTCCTTCTCCTGTTTTCTCTTCTGTTGGGGGCCACAGCACGTTTTCCTTTTGCAAAAGATAACAAACCCAATCGTTTGTGCAACATTTTCAACAGTTTTGGCACGATTCCTCCACCACAACGCTCTCTGGTCCAGGGCTCTGTGTGGCACCAATTTAGGGAATGCTTTTCGTTGCTGTTGCTGCTGCTGAATCCCTGTAGCATATCCCTCCAACGTTGTCTTTGTCCCCCCCTCAGTCCGTCGCCCCATCGTTCCCTCAAAGCGTGAACGAGTGGAGTTTTGGCAAGTCTTTCCGAACGTGCAAATTGCATGCTGTGCGAGTTAATGTCGTTTCGTCGAGAGGGGTTCCCAGTGGTGAGAGAGAGTGAGAGGAGGAGCGAGCGGGCGGGCGGAGTGGAATGGAATGGGATGTGGGACGGGAGCGGCAGGGAATGGGATGGAATGGGATGTGAGACGGGAGCGGTAAGGAATGGAATGGGATGTGAGACGGGAGCGGCAGGGAATGGAACGAAATGGAATGGAATGGGTGTTGATGCTAACGAGTTGAGAGAAAATAAAGTTCATGACTTTATTTTTTTCGGTCCGGGCACGTCTCCGTCGTGATTGCTGGTTCCGGACCCGAACCCAAAAGCCCATCTGCGTTGCCAGATCTCTGCACACATTTCTGCGTGGAGGGTTTTTTTTTGTAGCCTTGTCCATATCCATCTGCATATTTAAATGTTCCATCAAGCAAATGGCAAGAATCGCAATCGTCCGACCGTTCGTCCACCGCCCCATTGTAATAAAATGTTGAAGATTTTAAATAAAACATGAACCAAGGCAGAGGCAGAGGCAGAGGCAGAACCAAAACAATGGCAAAACAGAAACAAAACGCCAGCCCACGAATGCCTCCAGCTCCTGCTTGGCTCCTGCTCCTCCCCCTCTCTGCCTCTGTGCTTCCCTTTTGGGCCCCCAATTGCAGTTTCCTCTTTGGGCAAGGCACAGCTGCAGCACAAGTTCCTCCGGGAGGAGGGGAGGGAGCGAGGGAGGAGTGTTCGGGTACTCCTCTGGAGGGTATGGGTATTGTTGAGTTGATGATGTTTGCCTGATAAGTGGGCCCAGCGCTGGATGCAGGACGAGGGCTGACGGTCTGCATTTCCTGGTTTTGGCATAAATTTCCAAATAATAACGTCTTGCGATGGTCAAAATTCTTGATGCTGCTGCACCGGACCTTTTATCATTTTACAGCACTGTTGTAATTTAATGTAATTTTCTCTGGGTGGCGGGGTGGTCACACTCTGCACTTAAGTGTGCCCACACACACAAAAAGTGTACAGCAAAGCCAATTTTGAAGCCATTTTCTTAATGTTTTGTGAGCCTGGAGTCTCTGGATGTCGCATAACCAATCAGACGCCTCTTTCATGTTTATGTTTAACGCTTTAAATGTTTTCAGTGAACGGTGTTGTCCGCTCTCTCTCCGATGTGTTGATACGAGACGAACGCAAGCCCGGGTCCCCCCAGCGCCCAGGCCCCAGACATGCCATCAAAATTCGAAACGCTAGTTGCTACTCACTATTTTTCATGCCCAGGACAAGCCAAGCAACACGAACACGTTGATTTCCATTTTGGTCTGCGCCACAGAGAGATTATTTTGCATTTTTGCCCGCATCCACACAACAACACATCCACAACATCTACATCCACATCCACATCCGTCTCCGATGCTCGTCGTCTCCCTCCCGATTTGTGGTTTGTTGATTTTTCTTATTCAACGCTCCATCGCTTGCCATCAGCGTTGGCTCCACTCTGCTCCGTCCGGCTCTTTGCTGTCAGCAACATAATCATTATGGTCTCTCTGGGCCGTCTCCATCGGCTCCATCGGGGCTGGGGCTGGGGCTGGGGCTGGGGCAGGGGCAGGGCCCGGGCCAGGCGTGTAGCGTATTTATTTTAACGTTAATGGCCAGTTGTCATATCGGTTGAGCAGACAGGGGTACCCGTACCCCCTACACCTCCACCACCAACATTTTCCATCCTCATCCTCATCCGCTCCATCAACAGCACGCGGCGATTACATTTTAAAGTAGGTGTGTGAACATTTTCGTTTCACTGATTTCGGTTTTAAATTAAAGCTCTGCCAGGGTTGGGCAGAGCCCCAACCAGGGCTGGCACAACAGCCGGTAGACTAGATATGTGGGGAGCGTCCTGGAACGCTAGGATCTGGATCTGGATCTGGATCAGGATCTGGATCAGATCTGTTTATTATCAATTTGCAGTGGCTACGCAAGGCCTTCCTCTCTCTCAACGTGCAGTCATGTACACGACATGTATTGAGTCGGGCGTCATCGCTGATATGGAGCATCGTTAGCCGCCTTGGTGGATTCTTTCGGATTCAACCAAAACAGAAATTTCCGCGGAAGGCCTCCCCTTGCCCCCGTTCCTCCCCTTGCCCTCCTTTGATAACCATTAACAATTTGGTAAAACTTGAAAAGGAACAGCAACGCAAAAAAGCATCACGAATGCACGACACAGAGAGAAAACAAACTTGGTTGCTGATCATCATTGGGATGATTATTACTATCTTACGCAGGCAGGAGGGCAGGCAACCAAGGCAGGCAGACAGGGCAGGCAACCAAGCATATGTGTTAACTTGAAGTTAAGTGGATTCGCCAGAGTCTCTCCACTGCTGGAGCTCCACCTTCCACCTGCCTTCTCGGGCCGCCTTCTGTGTGGAGGTGCCTTTTGGTCGCTGCCAGAACATGCAGCATTCATTCGCTTCCCTCTTCGTGTTGATAATTTAAATGAGTGAACGAGAAGCTGAAGCTGCTGGTTGGATGCCTGGCTGCCTGGATGGCTGGCTGGCTGCCTGGCTGGGATCCCTTGACTAAGACCGAGACTGGAACTACCTTTTGTATCTTTGCATTTTTATCTTTTCCCTTTTATTTTCTCGTGTGCCTTGTTATGTTGTTCTCATGTTTCCTTCGTGTTGTATGGTAAAAGAAAAAGAATACAGAACAGAAACCACCAACATTTTCACAAAATTGCTTTCTTTCGTTGGGCTTTGGTTTTGGGTTTGTTCTTCTTCTTTTTTTTGGTGTGTAGTGTAGCTCCAGCTCCCTCTCCCTCTCCCTTTTCTACTCTTGTTAGATTCGAACCTGGCCTGCTGTCTCTGCATTAGGGCGGAACTTGCATGTCAACGCCTGATTGACGATTGACGAAGCAATGAATAAGTTTTGCGGCTGCTACGAGTAGAACCTGAGATTGCTGAAACTTTAGACCGGAGCCCAGGGAGCCCAGGAAGCCCAGGGAGCCCAGGAAGCCAGTGTCTTGTAATTACAAAAGTGTACGAAAGAGCTGCTGCTCTTCCCCCGGCGAGTGTGTGTGTGAAATGGGAACCTAATGGAAACTTTTAGCACGGGAGAGACAGCTCTCCGCACCCATCGGGTGGCCATGGCTGGCTGGCTGCTTGCTAACTTCATTTACTGGGCGGGAATTGCATTTGGCCACTCTCCTGTCATTGTTTCCTCTTTTTACGATGTGGATGATGATGATGATGATGTTGATGCTGATGGTGTGCCGTGGAAGTGTCGTGGAGGTGCGACTAATTGATAGAAAGCATTCCTCGAGCAGAAATGATTGAACACTCAGCTGGAGGAGACTCCTCGCCCTGGGCATCCTTAACGGACGATGGCTGAGGGTTGCCTCTGCATTTGCCACAATTCAAGTTCAGTTCTTTCATGCCTTTTTGCCTCCAGGCGGAAGCCACTCCGTGCTCTGTCTCTCTCTCTCTCTCTCTCTCATCCGTTTGTACATTTATTTTTCAATTGGATTATGAATGGCACTGGCATGCAACATGCTCGTATTCGTACTCTTCTGAAAACGTGAAGGAAACGGGTAAGGAGGGGAATGACAGGGAAAATGTAAGGAACATTTGCTCCTTTCAATGCGGCTATTTTCAGCGTAACTTTAGCCCCCGTCCGGCACTGCTGCCTGCTTCCACACATTTAATGAAAAATTATTCATGAGCGAAATTAATTATGGCGCGTGGGAAGCAGCGAACTTCTGGAGCACACTGTGCGAAACAGTCATGCCCACGACATGTATTTTGTTTCTGGTTTCGTGGGACCGAGCATCAATGTAGGAATGGTTGCAATGGGGCTTAGAATTATTGTGTAAAAGTAGGTCTATAAAAAAGCATTTCATTCCATGAGCACTGCTTCCAGTGTGCCCCTGTTGCCAGCCAGATTCAAATGCCACATCAATGTGTGGCAATCATGCATCGGACATGTAATTTGTTTCGCTTGTGAGACCGAATGGAAGGATATATTTCGATCAAAATTTATGTGCCAGTGTGGAAGAACTCTGTTTTTTATGACAGTGAAGCCACACCCACCCACACACACGAAATTCTAACCGCACTCTGTCCTTGCCAACAAGAAGAAAAAAATAACAACGGATGGACGAATACGAATACGAATACGAAAAGTGAACAACAACAACTAGAGCGACAGGAAAAGAAGGCTGGAGCAGGAGCAGGAGCAGGAGCATACCCCACGGATGGCTGACTACGGCCTGCCCCCAGCCCTCGGACACATTTAAATAGCTGCAACTTCCGTTGCAACTAGTGCAACGTAGAGCGGAGACAGCCGCCACCTCCACTCCACACTGTAGCTGGCCATAATTCCACCACTCGCAGCGCCAGTCGTGCTCAAGTGCTGCCAGTGTTGGTTAGAGGCAGCAGAGTGGCAACATCCTGCCACTGCCACTGCCAGTGGCCACTGGCCCCGGCCGCCACCCGCCACCCACCTCCCGCCGGATAAGCCAAAGTTTCCCCATTCCGAATCCCATTCTATTCCGTTCCCCCGCCCATTTCTGTTGCCCAACAATAACAGCACTTGCACTCATTTAGCATTTAACTGTTGTTCTTGCTCCTACTCCTGCTCCTGCTCCTGCTCCTGTTTCTCCAGGTTCAGGATCCGTAACCGACCTGTGCGGCGGCGTTAAAATTGCCGACTCGGTCATCCGAATTATGCCATTTTGCCACAAACCACAGCAGAGCTGAGATGCCAATCGTCGGCAGCACTATTCACATGCGCATCCGTAGCCGTATCCCCGTATCCACCCCCACCCTCCATCCAACCCCCGTGCTTTATACATTAATAATTAAAATATTTTCCCAAGTTTGAATGAGGAGCAGAGCAGAGCAGAGCAGTCTCCATTCCATCTCTATATCCGTCTCCGTCTCGAGTGCGGGGGACTGCTGCCGCGGTACTCGACTCCATCTGGATGGAGGAGTCTGTCTGCCTTGTCTGCTCTGTCTGTTCTGTGTGTGGATGTTGGTAATGATGTTGGTTGATTCCTCGACGCTTCACTGCCTCCAGTCTGGGGAGGGAGCGTACAAAAAGTGAATGAAATGCAAGGATTTAAGAAAAGTGCCAGCATCATCATCGCTCTGGAGATCGGGGATTACAGTGCATATTTGTGGATTTATCGATTTGTGGTTGTGTAACCTCAAAGTAGTAGGGATTCCCGCAATGATACGATGTTATTTTCATTCCTATATTCGATTGTAATATACGTGTGTCCCACTTGGCACATTAATCCTGCTTGGGGGGCGGTGGGGGCACAGCAAGCATTCACGCTTGACGGCATCTGAACTGGCACCCAAGCAAGCAATTCCCACCCTTGAGGGGGCACACGAGTGCCGTGCCTCCTGACAGCCAGCCAGCCTTCCTTCCCGACTGACTGGGTGTTCTCCACCAAGTCTCGCCTTCCTCCCGTTTTGGGTCAAATCGGAAAAGCGGAAAAGCTCAACAATTGTCTTGGAAATCCATTGAAATTCTGGCTTTTCTGCACGCGAACTGTGTGATCACTGCCAGAGTCGATTGCGTGAACGTAATGCCGTAGTGGCTGTCGCTCGACTACCAAGCTCAACTATCGCCTACATCTATCGGCCTGCACCCAAGCACAGCTGATCGCAGAAATCAGCTGTTTGCCTAACGCAAGACGCAGTAATGCCACTTTGTGGCGTTTGTTCTTTATCTCAGGGCATCAGAAGGTGCAATCTATGAGGGTAATTCCCGCTTCGGTGCTAGAAATTCGCAATTTGTTCCACGCCCCAACCCACGTGCAGGCAGCTGCAGCTGGGGGCTCGCCCCCACGAGTGCAAACACAGGCGGGCTTCGTCATTGCTGCTGACTAAACCCATTTCATATTTGTTCTCCCTTGTCTACTTGCAGTGCATGGACCCATCTCCTCGTCGCTGGTGTCCAGCTCATCGTCATCGTCGTCGTCGTCGTTGTCCTCGTCCTCGAATGCATTCATCAACACGCCAGCGACGCTGCTGTTCACGACGAGGCACGATATACAGGTGGCGAACATAACCCGGCCGACGGGGGGACCGCAGATCGACGTGCTGGTGAGGGATCTGGCCGAGGCCATGGCCATTGACTTTTACTATGCTAAGAATCTGGTCTGCTGGACGGATTGCGGCCGGGAGATCATCGAGTGCGCGCAGACGAACGCCTCCGCGCTGCTGCCGCTGTCGAAGGCGCCGAAGCAAACTGTGATATCGACGGGGCTGGACAAGCCCGAGGGCCTGGCCATCGACTGGTATACGGACAAGATCTACTGGACGGACGGCGAGAAGAACCGCATCGAGGTGGCCTCTCTGGACGGCAAGTACCAGAAGGTACTGTTCTGGACGGAGCTGGACCAGCCGCGGGCCGTGGCCGTGGTGCCCGGCAAGCGGCTGCTCATCTGGACGGACTGGGGCGAGTACCCGAAGATCGAGCGGGCCAGCATGGACGGGGACCCCCTGTCGCGCATGACCCTCGTGAAGGACAACGTGTTCTGGCCGAACGGCCTGGCCGTGGACCTCAAAAGCGACCTCATCTACTGGACGGACGGCAACAATCGGTTCATCGACGTGATGAAGCTGGACGGCAGCAACCGCCGGACGATAGTCAACAACCTGAAGTACCCCTTCAGCCTTACGTACTTCGACAACCGCCTGTACTGGACGGACTGGCAGCGGGGCTCCCTGAACGCCCTCGACCTGCAGACGCGCGAGCTGAAGGAGCTGATCGACACGCCCAAGGCCCCGAACTCGGTGCGCGCCTGGGACGCGTCGCTCCAGCCGTACGAGGACAACCCCTGTGCCCACAACAACGGCAACTGCTCGCACCTGTGCCTGCTGGCCACCAATCCGCAGGGCTACAGCTGCGCCTGCCCGACGGGCGTCAAGCTGGTCAGCGGGAACAGCTGCGCCAACGGCTCCCAGGAGATGCTGTTCATTGTGCAGCGGACGCAGATCAGCAAGATCTCCCTGGACTCGCCGGACTACACGATCTTCCCGCTGCCCCTGGGCAGGGTCAAGTATGCGATTGCCATCGACTACGACCCCGTGGAGGAGCACATCTACTGGTCGGACGTCGAGGCCTACACGATCAGGCGGGCGCGGGCAGACGGCACGGCTGTGACCGACTTTGTCACCTCCGAGGTGCGCCATCCCGACGGCCTGGCACTCGACTGGCTGGCCCGCAACCTCTACTGGACGGACACGGTGACGGACCGCATCGAGGTGTGCCGCCTGGACGGCACGGCCCGCAAGGTGCTCATCTACGAGCACCTGGAGGAACCGCGAGCCATTGCCGTGGCCCCCTCGCTGGGCTGGATGTTCTGGAGCGACTGGAACGAGCGCAAGCCGAAGGTGGAACGGGCCTCCCTCGATGGCTCCGAGCGGGTGGTGCTCGTCTCCGAGAATCTGGGCTGGCCGAACGGCATCGCCCTGGACATCGTGGCCAAGACGATCTACTGGTGCGACGGCAAGACCGACAAGATCGAGGTGGCCAACATGGACGGCTCCGACCGGCGCGTGGTGATCAGCGACAACCTGAAGCACCTGTTCGGGCTGAGCATCCTGGACGACTACCTGTACTGGACGGACTGGCAGCGGCGCTCCATCGACCGGGCCCACAAGATCACGGGCAACAATCGGATAGTGGTCGTGGACCAGTATCCCGACCTTATGGGCCTCAAGGTGACCCGCCTGCGGGAGGTGAGGGGACAGAATGCGTGTGCCGTGGGGAACGGGGGCTGCTCGCACCTCTGCCTGAACCGGCCCCGTGACTACGTCTGTCGCTGTGCCATCGACTACGAGCTGGCCAACGACAAGCGGACCTGCGTGGTGCCCGCCGCCTTCCTGCTGTTCTCGCGCCAGGAGCACATTGGCCGCATCTCGATCGAGTACAACGAGGGCAACCACAACGACGAGCGGATACCCTTCAAGGATGTGCGCGACGCGCACGCCCTGGACGTGTCGGTGGCGGAGCGGCGCATCTACTGGACGGACCAGAAGACCAAGTGCATCTTCCGGGCCTTCCTCAACGGCTCCTACGTGCAGCGGATCGTGGACTCGGGGCTGATTGGGCCCGACGGCATCGCCGTCGACTGGCTGGGCAGCAACATCTACTGGTCCGATGCGGAGGCCCGACGCATCGAGGTCGCCCGCCTGGATGGCAGCAGTCGGCGCGTGCTCTTGTGGAAGGGTGTGGAGGAGCCCAGGTCCCTGGTCCTCGAGCCGCGTCGCGGCTACATGTACTGGACAGAGTCGCCCTCGGACTCCATACGGCGTGCCACGATGGACGGATCCGAGCTGCAAACCATCGTGGCGGGAGCCAACCATGCGGCGGGGCTCACATTCGACCAGGAGACGAGACGCCTCTACTGGGCCACCCAGTCGCGGCCCGCGAAGATAGAGAGCGCCGACTGGGATGGCAAGAAGCGCCAGATACTGGTGGGCAGCGACACCGACGAGCCGTACGCGGTTTCCCTGTACCAGGACTACGTCTACTGGAGCGACTGGAACACCGGCGACATTGAGCGGGTGCACAAGACGACGGGCGAGAACCGCAGTCTCGTCCACTCGGGCATGACGTACATCACCTCGCTGCTGGTGTTCAACGACAAGCGACAGGTGGGGGCCAATGCGTGCAAGATCAACAACGGGGGCTGCTCCCACCTGTGCCTGGCCCAGCCCGGCAGACGGGGCATGACCTGTGCCTGCCCCACCCACTACCAGCTGGCCAAGGACGGGGTCTCCTGCATCCCGCCCAAGAACTACATCATCTTCAGCCAGAGGAACAGCTTCGGCCGACTGCTGCCGAACACGACAGACTGCCCGAATGTGCCGCTGCCGGTGTCCGGCAAGAATATCCGAGCCGTGGACTATGATCCGATCTCGCATTACATTTACTGGGTAAGGAGGATCAGCAGAGGAGATTAGCAGCCCGGTATCCCCCTGTATCCCTAATGCTTCTTTTACTTCCCCCAGATCGAAGGCAGGAGTCACAGCATCAAGCGCTCTCTGGCAAATGGCACAAAGGTGAGCCTCTTGGCCAACTCCGGCCAGCCGTTCGACATTGCCATCGACATCATTGGGCGGCTGCTCTTCTGGACCTGCTCCTACTCCAACAGCATCAACGTGACCAGGTGAATCTCTCCCCCTCCAAATCCCACAATTGTGTTCATAAAACGTTGCCTCTTTCAGCTTCCTGGGCGAATCCGTCGGCGTCATCGATACCGGGGACTCGGAGAAGCCTCGCAACATTGCCGTGCACGCCATGAAGCGCCTGCTCTTCTGGACAGATGTCGGCAGCCATCAGGCCATCATTCGGGCCCGCGTCGATGGCAATGAGCGCGTGGAGCTGGCCTACAAGCTGGAAGGAGTCACGGCGCTGGCCCTGGACCAGCAGTCCGATATGATCTACTACGCCCATGGCAAGCGAATCGATGTGATAGACATCAATGGAAAGAACAAGTAAGCCTTCGAATGTGGCGACCCTCTGGACACACGTGTAATCCCCATGTGTTCCCTCTCCGCAGGAAAACCCTCGTTTCCATGCACATCTCGCAGGTGATCAACATTGCCGCCTTGGGGGGATTTGTGTACTGGCTGGACGACAAGACCGGCGTGGAGCGGATCACTGTCAACGGCGAGCGTCGTTCCGCGGAGCTGCAGCGTCTGCCGCAGATCACCGACATCCGGGCCGTGTGGACACCGGATGCGAAGGTGCTGCGCAATCACACGTGTCTGCACAGTCGCACCAAGTGCTCCCACATCTGCATAGCCAGCGGGGAGGGTGTGGCGCGCAGCACGCGCGACGTCTGCTCGTGCCCCAAGCATCTGATGCTGCTGGAGGACAAGGAGAACTGCGGCGCATATCCGGCCTGTGGGCCAGACCATTTCACGTGCGCGGCCCCAGTGGCGGGCAACAGTGACATGAACAAGGACTGCATACCCGCCTCCTGGCGCTGTGACGGCCAAAAGGACTGCCCGGACAAGTCGGACGAGGTGGGCTGTCCCACCTGCCGGGCGGATCAGTTCAGCTGCCAGTCCGGCGAGTGCATCGACAAGGCCCTGGTCTGCGATGGTACCACCAACTGTGACAACGGCCACGATGAGGCCGACTGCTGCAAGCGGCCAGGGGAGTTCCAGTGTCCCATCAACAAGGTGAGTGGAAAGATACGATGCCTGGCTAACTTCTCAAGCTAACTATATGCTGCCCCACCTTTCCACAGCTTTGCATATCGGCCGCCCTGCTCTGCGATGGCTGGGAGAACTGTGCCGATGGAGCGGACGAGTCGCCCGACATTTGCCTGCAGCGTCGCATGGCCCCCGCCTCGGACAAGCGGGCATTCATGATACTGATCGGGGCCACCATGATAACTATATTCTCGATTGTCTATCTGCTGCAGTTTTGCCGCACTCGCATCGGCAAGAGCCGCACAGAGCCAAAGGACGACCAGGCCTCGGATCCGTTGTCGCCCTCGACGCTCAGCAAGTCGCAGCGCGTGTCCAAGATTGCCTCCGTGGCGGATGCGGTGCGCATGTCGACGCTCAACTCGCGGAACAGCATGAACTCGTATGACCGCAATCACATCACGGGGGCCTCCAGCTCCACCACGAATGGCAGTAGCATGGTGGCGTATCCCATCAATCCACCGCCCTCGCCGGCCACCCGGTCGCGGCGCCCGTACAGGCACTACAAGATCATCAATCAGCCGCCACCGCCCACGCCCTGCTCCACGGACATCTGCGACGAGTCCGACTCCAATTACACGAGCAAATCGAATAGCAATAACAGCAACGGCGGAGCCACCAAGCACTCGTCTAGCTCGACTGCCGCCTGCCTGCAGTACGGATACGACAGCGAGCCATATCCGCCGCCGCCAACGCCGCGCTCGCACTACCACAGCGATGTGCGCATCGTACCAGAGTCCTCCTGTCCGCCATCGCCGTCGTCGAGGAGCTCCACGTACTTCTCTCCACTGCCGCCGCCTCCATCGCCTGTACAGTCACCCAGTCGAGGTTTTACGTAACGTTTTGAGATTTACATTTAAATGGATTGCGATGGAACGGAAATGGAGTAGCATATCATTATACGTACGGATGGATGGAGGATGGGAGGAGGAGTGTTTTAATCTGTAATTTAATTTAACTTAATTTTCACAATTCTACTTTCTGTAAGGTGTTTTTTTGTAAATATGTATGTGTTTATCATTTGGTCATTTAAGGCTTTAACTATTTTTAATCTTAGTTTAAAGAGCTCCCACCGTCCTGTGCCGTCCCGTCCCCCGAGCCGGCCGGGGCGGTGTAAATGCCTGAGGAGGACCTTCTCGATCTCGTTAAGTTTCATTTTGCCAGATACCGAAATAGATTGCAGTACAATGCATCATAAAGATACGCGCCAACAATAGACTGCAATACATTTTTGTAAGCGAAATGCAATTATTAGCTATTAGCCATAGATCCTAGATACGATACGATACATATACGATACGATACGAGTACAGTATTTGATAAGATAACAAATTTTAAAATTCCGAGTGCCAAATTTTCTGAGAACAAACGAAAAACAAAACCAGAAATTTCACAAAAACCGTCATCGTATCTACAAACAATTTGAACCGATGATCCGAAAGCATTTACCACTTGGAGACTTACTTTAATATTTAGTTGGCAAGTGTAAATAGTTGATACTTTCGTGGAGGTAAGCAACAGCGGAAGGACAAGTGCGCAACTACAAATGTAATGAACGAAATGAAATGTCTTCTTAATCGTTATAAACACCAAAAAGTGCCTCAGTAGTGTGTGTTTTATTGTTTATCCTATATATCGTCTATGACTTATTCGTAGATAAAACAAATGAATAGCCAGTTATTCATACGACTTGTGTGTATTTTTTAATCAATAATTAAACAACAATAAATATCATATTTATAGGTAATTTTAGCGAAAGTTAAGTGTAACAAAAGAATATACAACAAACAATATTTTTAAATGTAAACTTTCGTCTTTTTAACTAAATCTAAAATCCTCTTTTGAGCTCTTGCGTTTCCTAATGCTTGAAGGATGATATCAGGAGATGATCTTCGGCATCGCAGTCTGTGATCAATGCCTGCTTGGAAATCCACCCTTAGACGATATGTAGAGGAAAAGCGAGGATCAAGCATACCATTTCCGACTGTTGTCGTTTGTCTAAAGGTGGAAGGTAAAAGCCGCCCCTTGGCACATCTCATAAAGAATTGCCACATGAGGTCCGCCTCCTCTGTTCGGAAACTGTATTCCGACTTATCCATATCCTTAAACAGTAGGTAACGGTTCTTTTCTTTTCTGTGATTTTATTAATTGTTATATTGACAATATTATGATCTTAATTCGTTACTGACCTTGAATCCGTTCTATTGACTGTAACCTAAATTTTATTGCGGGTAGCCAGGGTTTGTTGATCAGATTATGTATTTTATACAATATTCTTTTAGCTACTCGAAGAGTATAGGCTAAACTAGATTTGTGGTGGAAGTGTGCGTGTGCGTAACACCCAGAAGGGAGCGTTTCCGACCCCATAAAGTATATATATTCTTGATCAGCATCAATAGCCGAGTCGATATACCCATGTCTTTCTTTTTTCTCTCTTCTTTTCTTTGCAAAAGTATTTGAGAACCTCCTATTTATTGTTTCACATTTACCATTAAGCCAAACTCTTTATCCAGGATATATTTTGAAGAATTTGTCGGGTCAAGCTGACATCCAGACTTTCCAGACTGTAGTCGTATGCGGGCGTTGAGGTGTGCCGGTTTACATATACGACTTTATATTATAATAATTGTCATTATGGTTTTCCACTTGCGATGTGTGAGTGAGTACTTACAGATACAACAAATTGTTTTATAAATAAAAAAGTGGCAAAACCGAAGACCCCCTTGCAGGGACATACCGACGACTCCGACGAATGTCAAAATTACCTGATACTGATAGAAGTATCGCCCAAAGTCCATATCCGCTGGGCGAATGGGGCTAACAGCGAAAGTGAAACAGTTTTAGTGGAAGTACACGGTTTGTATTCTAACGAATTATTTTATTCCATAAAACGACATGGTAGAAATTGCTTAGAGTCTATGTATTGTTCTTCCAGCTCCAGGTCAGCGGAGGTACTTTTTACACATTGTACAAAATGATGCTTCAAAACAATTTATTGACTGGCTACGACCATTTGGAGGGGAGGGGGATAAATCAAACAATTATTTCAATATCCGTTTCGATGGTTAACTGAAATCGAGGATTCAGAGCGGTGGATTGAAGAAAAGAAAGCAAAGGTTAAGAGCAATAGATTAAGCAAACACTGTAGCTGCATGCACATAATGGATATTAGCCACAAAAATATGGACAATCGAAAGGATGTTCTTATGTTTAGCTACTAGTGGGGGGAGAGATAAGGATATATATACATATTCTATACATGTCATTCAATATGAATGAGTGTGCCAGGTTCTGGTTACATACTTTTCAGTCTAGACATTTTTTTTTAGTTTTGGGGTGTGCTAAAACAGGTGTGATATTTCTTTCATTGAGTAAATATTCTTGATCAATGTTATTGTTATTATTGTGTGCATTGATTCCGTGTTGAGTTTCCTATACAGTCTTTAGAAAATGCAAAAAGGTATTTATATTAATAGCTTCGTTGTTTCGGTTCGGATCCGTTCATGGTACAAAAAAATACAGGCACATACAAAATACAAATTAATACCTTGTTAGGAACGAGGAAAATAAAAGGTTTACAAAGAAATAAATGAACAGATCATGGCAAGGAAAATGGCAAACGTCTAGTAACAAATGAATGATATGGGACTATTAATTAATGCTGATATAGTCGTCGTCGACGACGACGTGAAATCAATTGTTAGAACTCATTCTCCATATTTGAGCGTACGTTTCGCAGAACATTGTGAGTTTTTAGTATTTGATTCTTGATGTCTTTTTCGACTTGTGCTTTAGCTTTGTTAGCCAGACGCAACTTTTCGTAGGTGTCTTCGAATGCGCGCTTGGTGCGGATTAGTTTACGCCTCAATTCAGCATTTTCTTGTTCTACCTTGGCACAGTCGTGTGTAATTGTTGCAGACGGCTGTTGCTGCTGCTGTTGTTGGGACACACTCAATGCGTTTTCAACGGGTTCTGTGAATGGGATACAGATGAGGGCTCGCTCTCTCGTGAAAAATCTTATTCTGAAATGCTTACCATCTTTAGCACCTGACGGCGTCTCATTCTTCAGTAGGGCACGCTGTGTAGCTGTACACAACTCAACGCTGGAGATTCGGCCGGCATCGCTCTCTATACCGAGATCCGGCGAGGAGCTGCTGACGCGCCCCACTACCACAGCCGTGCTGGCCGGTACGCTGGATTGGTTGCCATTTGGTGGTCCCATGGGCACAGCCACCTCCTCCGAGGTGTATCCCGACTGCGACACATCGCTGCTGTTGGAACGAGCTGGCTGAACGAGTTGGCGCTGCGGCTGCACACCTTTCAAGAGCTCCAACTGCAGCCTGAGCTCCTCTGTGCGCTTCTCCAGCTGCAATTTGTCGTTGTAGGCCTTGGTCCGTTCCATGACCGCCTTGGATGCCTGCAGGGTGCTTTCGTCCAGTTGTTTTTTGAGCGAACGCGTAGCCAGCTCGTTCTCCACGAGAGTCTGCTTCAGCTCCATCTCGTTCTCCTGGTGGTACTCCAGGGACCTCTGCAGCTCGAGCAGCTGTTGGGCCTGCTCCTGGTAAAGGCTCAGCGCCACCCAGTCTCGCTCGAGCGCCTCCTGGTGCCGGCGATGCACTTCCTCGAGCTTTTCCGCTGCCTCCCGCCTCAGTTCTGCCATCTCGGCCTGGGCCTGGTCCACAGCCTCAGCGTGTTGTTGCTCCATTTCCACGAGCTGCTGCTGTGCTGCCTGCAGTTCCATGTCCGTTATCTGCGCATCTGCAGTCAATGTGCTCTGGGCCAGCTCCAGCTGATCAATCTGTTTGGTCTTTATATCGATCAGACGTTGGAGTTCGTTCATCTGCTGATCCTCCTGCGTTCCAATGGCCTGCAGGTCGGCCGTGAGGGCCTCGTTGGCGGCCCGCAAGTGCTCCATTTGGTGTGAAATGTCCATGCAGCGCAGCTGCTCCTGCTTGTATCTGTTGTCTAGATCCACCAGCTGGCATTGCACGCTCAGGACACGCTCGTCCCTCTGGGCTATCTGCTCCTCCAGCTGGGCAATGCGCTCGCTGGTGCGACTGCGCTCCTGCCTGGCCGAGCAGGCGCGCCGCCCCTCGCTTTCCGATTCGCTGGGCTGCCGTTCGGCCGTGGCAAGGCTATGTGAGGTCTCTTCCAGTCCAATACGGGCCAGGGACACCTTACGGTCCGGCTCGGACCAGGCTTCCGATTCGCTTTGGTTGTCTGGCTGCTGGGTGGGCAGGGGCAGGGAACGGCGTTCCTTGCGCAGCTGCTGCCCGTCGGAGGTGCGGCGCTTCTCCAACTCCCGCTTCAGCGCCTTGTTCTCGGCCTTTAGGTGCTCAATCGTTGGATTGATGGAGGCGGCGCCAGCGGTGCGTACCTCTTCATGCGAGTTGTACGTCTTGTGGCTGGCATCGGCCTCCGCCTCGGCATCTGCGTCGTTATACAGCATATCAGAGAGATTGCACAGCTGCGCAAGACTCTGATCGGCCAGCGAGGCGCCAGTGATATTCAGCGTCATGTTCAGGCTCTTGGACAGGTCCAGGCTACGGTCCACAGCTCGACGCATGGCGTGCCGCCTATCAGCGGCCAGTGCACCGAGCACATCCTTGTGCTTCAGCAACGAGTTAAGGAACCCGGCCAGCTCTTCCAGCCGGTTGGTCAGCACACCACAAACATCGGCGCACTCCAGTCGCCACTTATTCGCGCTCTCAGCGTCCGCCTGTACCTGGCGCAGTTCCTGCCGCAGCTGTCCAATCACCGCACTGTTCTGGTGATCCTCTCCCAGGCGGTGGATGAGCACGTCCACCTTGCGCTGCAGCAGCTTGTTGCGTTCCAGGGCTTTGGTGTACTCCAGCTCGGTGAAGGACTGCTGCAAATCGACGGCTGCTGAGCCAATTGACTCTTCGTTTATCTGAGGCAGCGACTGCGGCTGCTGGCTGGTGGCCACCAACTTGGTCAGGCGCTCCACCTCGCGGTTCTTCTCCCACAGCTCCTTGTTGACCAGGTTCTGCAGATTGGCCGTCTTCTTTTTAACCTCCGCCTGAAGCTGCTGGATCTTTAGCTCCTGCTCGGCCATCTTATACTCGTATTGTTCCTTAAGTCCCGAGGATATTTCCAAAAAGCACGCCTCATTGTCACTCAGCGAACGGCCCGTTGCCGATGGCGATATGTTGGCATTGCTGTTCTCGTTCTACAAATACATAAATATACGTTTTATAATTGTAAAAGGTACTAGTCCCTAGCAGCACTCACTTCTTTCTTAACCGAGTGCTGCTCCTGCGGCTGCTGCTGCTGGTTGAGTCTTTTGATCTCCTTGTCCTGGCTGCTCAACTTCTGCATTAGCTTCTGTATGGTGCGGCATGCCTGCTCGTGGATGCGTTCTCGCTCCTTTAGCTTCTCCTGCGCATCCTGCAGTTCGCACATATTGTCCGCCAGTTGGGCGTCCATCTCCTGCTTAGCCTACAATGGAAAGCAAATGAAGTTCAGAGTCTCTTTGAGCAATACTCGTATTTATTGGCTGGAATAGTTTGAATACTTTATAACGATAAATTTGTGTTTGATCCCCCAAAAAACTGTTGAAACATAAATCGAAACGATAAAGACTCGATAAATCCACGAAAGGTACTTTAGTTCATGTGGCCCCAAGCTCTGTTAAAAAACTGCCGCAGAAGGCTGGGAAACGTATAGTTTTGTAAGGGCCGCCCTGGCGCAGCGATTGGCAGCCGCACTGGTCGCCTGGCATAGTTCTTATGCGGCTGATTCCGCTGGTTCTGTGGGCGACGAGGGCGTTTTATTGGTCGAAAACTGCTGGCGATGGAGATTGAGTCACCTTTGCTGCATCCAATGGCATTGCACTACTGACCGCCGACGCTGACTCCCGTCCGCTGCTTCCCAGCACACTGATCGCCGAAAAGTTTGAGCTCAGCGAGGAGGTGCTGCCACTACGCTGCAGCTCAAAGGTTACACAATTTCTCTGGGGAAGCGGAGCCTTGTGCTGGCACCTGTTGGCGTTGAGTAAAGGCCGCATCAGACACGAGTCCACCTCCTGCCTGTTGATGATGGTCTCGTACTCATCGACTCTGCTCTTCAGCTGCTCTCTTTCCCATTCCAAATTGTCGTTCTCAACCTTTGGGTGGGGTTTGGGTGACTCGTGGCACCAATCAGTGTGCGGCAGCTCTACTCACATCGCGCTGAAAGATCTTCCTTTGCAGCATGGCCAGAGTGGGCATAATGCGTTTCAGCAATTGAGAATAGTTCTCCAGTTCGGCCTGAATGTGATCCACTCTCACCGTCAGGATAGTTATCTCAGTCCGAGCGACGTGGATTTGCCGCACATGCCCCCTGATGGTTCCCTAAAATGAGTGTCCCTCTCATCATCACCACATGCGTCCTATAACTAGCACTACACTACGGCCCTAATCTCTTGGGTGACACTCCCTTTTTTCTGGGGGCGTCTACTTACATTTGCCTCGTCGCTGCACTGCCGCGCCTTCTCGATTTGCTCCACCAGCTCGGCGTTCTTGATAGCCAGCTCCTGGATCTTGGCCTCGCAGGAGGACAGCGTCTCCTGGTGCTCGGCCTGTGCCGACTTCAGCTGGTCCTGGCAGGCTATCTGCCGTATGCCGGCCTCGACAAGTTCCTGCCTCGACCTCTGGACCTCAGACTCCAAGTGTTTGAGCTTTTCATCCAGTGCTTCTCTGGACTCTCCTTCAAAGGCAGCTCCAGTTTCCTAAAATGCACAAGTAGGGAATAGAGGTCATGACTGCTCAAGACATACAAGATACTCACCTCGTAGTGGCGCAGATGCTGCTGCAGCTCATCGATCAACGCATTGCTTTCGGTTTCCGCCTTGCGCTGCATCTCCTCGTGCATGGATATGGCCCGAGCGGCGTCCTTCAGCAGCTCCGTCTTCTCCTCGACCGTTTTGCGCAGCACTTCGACCTCTATCTTTGTGTCGATCAACTGCTTCGACAGAGACTCGCCCGAATTGTTTGTCCGCTGGTGCCCCAGCTGGCTCTCCTCCATGAAGTAGAGGCGCAGCTTGAGATTGAAGTTCTCCTTTCGCAGCGTCGACATCTGCTCCTCCACGTTGCGCATAGAACGGCCCGGCATGGCCAAAGGCGAGTGGCTTTCGCCTTGCAGACGGCCCGCATCGAAACTGGCATCTGTGGGGACACAAGGAAAAGCCCGGTCATTGAGTGATTTGGTTTGTGTTTTGGCTGACTCCAAAGAGAGTTTTATGTCTGATGCGCACTGGGGTTGAACGGCTTTCGCGGCAAGCAGCGTCGGGGGGGTCGTTCCAGGCTCATATCGTTCAATTGTTGGACCTTCTTCTTATATATGCTCCATAAAACGGTACGGTCCGGCGAGAAAAGCGTACAAAAAATATATATTCAAACTGGAAGACCGCTTCCGCACATCTAACGTATGTTGAATTCCAATATGTATTGCTAAAACCTAAATACTGTAGCAAACTGAGGCTGCCAAACGAACTGTGAACTGTGAGCTGTGGGCTGAGGCACACATTTTTCGAAAAACCTACTGTGATTTGCGTCTGAAATGAAACTTACATGAGTTATCCATGGTCACATCTTGCAAGACTCCGGGACTGGTGCTGAAATGGAATGGAAAGCGGAAACAATTAAGGCTCTGGGCTGACCTCTGGATGACATAGACAAGAAAAAACTCAAACTTAAACGTTAATTAATATTTTATTTTCGCAAATATTTCGGCAGTGATGTCATAAGTCCCAAGACCCCGTCTGACCCGTCCGTCAGCTACAATCTCCCAGCACCGACTCACTCTCTGCACAGCTTCTGTTGCTCGCCGTGGTCTGGGGTTGGAAGCACTCATCGATGCCCTCCAGCGTGCCGTTGCAGAACTGACCGTACACCGACCAGGCCGTCCAGCCCTGCTGCCTCCGTATGAGCCGGGCGCACTGCACGGCCATGGTAATGTCGTCGCTCAGCAGCCGCGTGCAGTTCACGTTGCACTCGTTGAAGGTATAGTACTCCGTTTGATTGGGAGGTGAGCACCAGAAGCGATCGCTGATCTGAAAGAGGCCATAGTCCCGGGAGCCGTCCGCATTGGCCTGCCCCACCGCGTGGGTGTTGAAGCGGCTCTCGAATTCCACGATGCACAGCCACAGAGGCAGCTCCGACTTGGGCACGTCCAGGATGTAGAGCTGCCCGGCCAGATCGCAGGGCTTCAGTCGAACGGCCAGGGCAAGGGCCAGAACCAGAAGCAGGAAGCACAGCAGCAGCAGGCATAGCACTCCACCACTTGATCGGGCCATTCCAAGTGAGTTCCAGTCTCGTACTGGCACTGACACTGCGGCTCTGACCATCAACGATACAGCTGATCAAAGCTTAATCGGAATCCAAACCGGTTTCAATTATTTGGCCCGATCTGAGATCTGTGAGTGGAAAATCTACGGACAAATGCAACGAGTTTCTATTTGTGGCTGGCATTACACCTTCGAATGGCAGCTATCATTAATTAATGACATGTCTCTCCCTTCCCTCCGCTCTGCTCCCCCTTGTAAGCTCTTGGAATCGGAATCTAGTAGTGAACTGAATTTCCAAATCAAAATATAGCCTAGGTTATTTACGGTTTTAATGATCTCCGACTCTTGCAGGCTCTTAACTGAAGCGTGAAAATGATAGCCCGAACCCTGTCCCTGTTCCGAGTATCTTTCAATGATTTCTATGCTCAACTATCTTACAGTTCGTTTTACTCTGCTCTAAATGGAACACACCCATTCAAAGTTCTGTGCTTTTTTGGCAGCTGAATTTCAGTCCAAGTCACAGATGAATGAGTACAAGTCGTACTTCCGCCCCTTAAATCCGTTGCTGCTGGTACTTATTTCCCATCCAATAAAATAGCATATATTACAGATCGAATGGAACATTTACTTACCAGAATTGATTGTTGCCCGAGTTCAATGAGAACCGCTTAAATGGCGAACCCTGCGATTCATTTGAGTTATTCAGAGACGTAGAGCGAAATATACCCGCCATAGTGTTCACGTTTTCTTCAACATTAGGCACTTTTATTTATACATATATTGTTCACTTTTGGAGGAAGGGATGTTGCAGAAACTCTATATTTGATGTTTAAATAGGTTCGCGTTTTTTTTTAGTTTATAATTAAGAGCAGACACGTCATCGCCTGATGTTGATGTCGATGTTGTTGGTGTTCTTGGCTTTATTCCCTAAATACCTCGCGATGCACGGCACACGACAGACCACAGACTTCGTCCCGTCCCAAGGGGCAGCAAACTATGAGTCATTGGCTGCCGCCTGCTGTCGATGAGGAGCAGTGAGCCGTAGGGCGGAAGAAGCTTCAAAGAACCCGAGAACCGGGCGGCGGATAGGCATGATATACTTCTATGGATTGGATGCACGACGTACCCGATGCATATTTTAGCACAGATCAGACCCCTGCCAGAGATGCAGCAGCACTTGAGGCCACTCGCACACATAAAGCACATTTATTTTGGGAAATGAGCAAACCGCAAAGGCTCTTCCTTCCACACGGCAATAGAACGACAATTGCAGGCCAGGCCAGAACACAGGGCTACGAAAACTCTGCCAAACATTTGCACTCATTTGTTTTGGCTACGGCTCTGTCCGTGCCCATAGCTATGGTTACAGAGGCGCTCTTGAAAATCAATGGTCTCCTAAACAACAGGTGGACTCTAAACGTGTCAGGACATGTGTCCTGTTAACACCTGAATTGCACCTCTCCTGGCTTTATAGCCCCATACCGCGGCAGGTATCCGAAGTAAAAGACCCATTCCCGCCGCAGTCTGGGCTCGCTCATCTACCTGGCTACCTGGCGCGACTCTCGAGTGGGTGTCAGGCTATGGATGGCCAGTGATAATGGCACACAAAGGCGCCTGCAGTATTCAACAGAGCGATACAATAACAATAAACAGAAGTACAGGAGGCATCGTCGAAAGCAGAGCACATTGAGTGATATGTGAGCGGGGAAGGGGGTTGGATGGCACCTTATATACCGCTAATGCGTTGACTTTGAACATGCAGCCATACGTGCATCAGACACTGTACTTTATCCTAGAAGGAGAGGTGGGAAGGGGAACTACACTCTTACGGTAAACAAAGAAACCCCACCCCTCTCTACACTTTCGCTCTCTCCTGCTACATACCCGTGTATATGTTAACTACACACATGTGTCACCGTCCACTGTTCGGTTCGTCTGATAAGGCGGGATATCATCGGAGAGGGCTTGCCGCTGCTGCCGTACTGCTGATATGGGTGTGGATTGAGCAATTGGGGATTCGCTATTCAACAACAAATTAATTTCTATACTTTTCCGCCACTAAAATTAGACACACCACAGAGCATCGCTAGCGACAAAACAAATCAACAACAACGACAACACAGACGGGCGCGAGATACTCTAGATGCATACACCGATGTACATATATACACATTGTACATCCGCACACATTCTCATATATAAATATATGTATGTAAATGTATTTTGAAGGTTTCACAAAAGCACAGCATCCTTTACATGTTATCTACAGATGCAGAAGCAGTTATTTACATATATTCCGTGACCGTATAAACAATTGTAACTTCTCTGCTGTCTCCACTTACACAAATGTATATACACGACCGATAGCCGACCCTTTGATTATTTAAACTGTAAGTTTGTTTTCTTATTATTTACATATGCACATGTATGGGAGTGTGTGTATATAGAACGACAGAGAATGGCGCAAGCACAGCAAACGAGTAGAATATCAGCGCGAAATGAATTCAAAATCTTCTACGTCCAAATAAACCGAAAGCCAGAACATAAATGACTGAACAAAAACGCGAGGCATCGAGAGACGGAGAAAAACCCAGTGCCAGCCAGTCTCATCTGCTCTGAAAAAGGAAAATGCGCTCTGTAAAACTCGCACACACTGAAAGCAGATGTCACGCATTTCCCGCTGTACCCGGAGCGCATTGTGCGCTGCTCTCGCTTGCTCTCGTGAAACTTTTGGGGTGGGTAACAAACGCGACGGGACAGTACATATGGCACATGGTATGTACATAAGGGAGGCTTTCACGGACTCGGAGAGCCACCACAAAGAGCGTATTATTCTCCGATCAGCAAATGAGTAAACTGATGGCGCACAGTGGGCAAGATCGAGAAGCCCACATATGGGCAGATATTATTATCAGTATGCATTTGGGTTACTTACTCGTCCACACTTTTGGACAGGGCTTCTGCGAGTGTCCTCAGTACTTTTCGGTCTATCTCGGCGGCTCCATTCTCCTCAAGAAAACTGGTGACTGTCTCAATAAGTGTAATTTCCTTCAAGGACGAGCCGCAGGTTAGATTCCCATTGTCGCAAAGGTCGCGAAGAGCCTGCTTAGATTGATCCATGCCTGTATGTCCCGTTTGGGGTGAATATTACTAAGCTTGATTGCGATTTGTCTATTTCAGCTTAACTTCTTTACTTTTCTTAATTTGGTAAGACACAAAAAAACACAAACAAGTACAATTATATTTTTTTTTTGGAAAAGTTACCGCGCATTCACAGCTGTTTTCGGCGTCTACTATCGAAACATTGCCAAATACAGCCCTGGCTGTGTTGGAGCGTAGCCAGACTGGTGAAAAAAGGGTGTCGTGTGTCGATGGGGCAAGGATGGGACAACATCGCCAGTTGACAAAAATTTACATATTTCTGATAAGCAAGTAGCACACGAAATGCTATAAACGCTCCACGGGCACGTTTACTGAGCGGCCACCCACGCAGCTAGACCATTCTATTAGCTTTGCTTGGATTCGCAGGCATACACAAAAAGTTTCGATTCGCAACAGCAGGAGGACGGCACGGCCCGCCTGGCCTCGTAATAGCAGCAGTCAGTAATCAGAATGTTTGCGACGCTGAAAAACAAAATCAAGGAGGAGACCGGCGAAGATGTGTCTACGTCGGCATCCCAGCCCCAGCCCCAGCAGCGTTATGCTAACAACAATAATTATCGACTACGGAGCCGCCGAGTTAGCATTAATTCCAACTCGGCTGATGATGTGGGCGGTGGCAGTATCTACAACGAGGTAAGAGGCAAAAAGTCTATTTTTGTGTGTATAAACACTGCGAGTATGGTATAACGTATGTTCTTTTGTTAACATCTGTTAAAGTCTGAACAACTGTGCCAGTTGCGTAGCCAATGCAATGAGCTCACCACCAAAGTGTCCAGTCTCAGCCAGAGCCTGCTGCAGCTGCAGGAGGAAAAGATGCGCGTCGACAAGACCAACGAGATCCTATTGGAGAGCGTTCGAGTGGCCCAAACCCAGAAGGATATGTATTGCGAGGAGCAGGAGAAGATTCAAAATCTACAGCAAGTGGAAATAGACAAGTTGAAAAATCTCCTGAGCTTCCGCGAGCAAGAAGCCGTGGATCGAATGGGTTCGATGCGTCAGCATAGTCAGCAAATTGAGAATCTGTCCGAGGAACTGGAACGCCTGCGACCGATTGAATCAGTTGCAGAAGAGCTGCGCGATGAGCTGCAGCGCCTGCGACATGGCACGCAGCAGGAAAAGAATCTTCTGACCACCACCCTGGCGACTGTGCAAGAGGAGAACAGAAATCTAAAGCTGCGCATGAATATAGTAGAGGAGTCTCGAATGGAATCCCTCACAAAGCTTAGCCCAGAGCAACAAGTGCAGGCACTCATACGAGAGCACAAACTGCTCGAGCAGCACCTGGAAGAGGCCCACCTACAGCTGTCCGATATCAAGGGTTCTTGGAGTGGACAAAACCTGGCGCTGGAAACGCAAGTTAGTCGACTATCAAAGCAAGTGGCAGAGGAAACGACTGAGAAGCGCAAGGCGCTCAAGGACCGAGACGATGCCATAGAGACGCGCAAGCAAGTGGCATTTGAACTGGAGAAAGCCATTGACGAAATCAAACAACGAGATGATAAGGTAATCATTAATATACCCCATTACCAATATTCTTATACCTTGTTTACGCAATTTGAGTGCAGGTCAGGCTACTGGAGGAGGAGATCGATGAGCTGAATCTGGCACTGAAGGAGTGTCGAGAGGAGAATGAGCAGCAAATCATCTTTGAGCGAAACAAATCTGTGAGTATGTCCACTGAAGCTGACGACTTGCAGTGGGACCTGTCACACTAATTAAACCGCATGAGTACTAACCCAAACCTGACTAGTAGTTTGACTTGTTTCTAAAAACCCATCTTTTGGCAAAATGAAATATTTACCATTTACGAATGTACCTTAATTTAATGGTTTTCCTTTCTATTAAACTGTTATCAAATTGATTTGGTAACTTCTTTCCTTGAACAAAATTCTTATGTGCCTATTCCTATATTTACACTTGTGTGATGGTGATTTCGTAAATGAATAAACTGAATTTTCTTAGCATATTTTGGAAACCGAGGTTAAAGATCTCAAGGCACGTCTCGCGGCAGCCGACGACAGATTTGGCGAATATGCCACAAATGCCGAGCAGGTGGCAAGGAAGCTGCGAACACAGCTGAGCGAAAAGCAAGACCAACTCGAGGAGTCCCTCATCCAATTGGAAGTCGAACGCGAGGAGAAAATGACGTCAATACTTCGAAATGCGGAGATCTCTCAAAGCGAAGATATACTACGGCAGCAACTGCGCCTCGAGCGCAGCGAAGCGATCGAATTGCAGGATAGAACTAAGCAGCTTGAAAATGACATGGGCGAGGCCCGGAAAGCCCTGCAGCAGGTCAGCAGTGCGGCAGAGGAAAATATCCAGAAGCTAGCTAAGTATGAGGCAGTTCAGCTGGAGATCATGGAGAAAAATAAGGTGAGATGGAAGTGAAGTATTCGTGGTACTTAGACTCAATGTTTCTCTGCTTTGCCGGAAATCAGACAATAAAAACGCTTAATCAGAGATTGTTAGATCTGAAAAAAACCATGCAAAAGGAATTCCGCAGCTCGCAAATCTCCTCAGGGAGTGAATCCCATCATCAAGCTATAACTCCCTATAGGAACCATAGCACAGCGCTCGAGTCGCTTGCAGGCGGAGACAAAGCCAACTGCATCATAATGGACGAGGTCAATTTTCAATATCTAAAGCATGTTGTTGTGAAGTTCTTAACAAGTCGAGAGGTATGTTACATTATCTGCTTGCTCATCATAGTATATGTATCCTGTATTCATCTGTTTGCATGCTTCCGGTTAGGTCGAAGCCCGTCACCTCATCCGTGCCGTCTCCACTTTACTGCAGCTGACATCTGAGGAGGAAAAACTGTTACACGACACATTGAATTGGAAAATGAGTTGGTTTGGCATGAAACCTGCTTAAAATACCTTCCAATATTCGCCCTTTGCAATATTTCACGTATCTATTTGTCTTCGTCTGTAGTCAAATTCATAATGTTCATGCATATGTACAAACTACATACGCCTCACTGTGTTATTTTGTTCATCGATAAGCATTCCTTTTTGTTAAATAGTATTATTAATTTCTACCGTTGTGATTTTTATAAATAAAAACCATTTATGTAAACCATATCATCTCCAAATGGGCTTTTTATACCCGATTATAAAAGGAAGCGTTTCCGTGTTTAGCAGCAATAGCAAAGTCGATACAGTCATGTCTGTATTTCCGTATACCAACCTTGATGAGCGGCGAGATCTCAGAGACTATAAGAGCGCAAACAAATATGGTGACTGAAGAAAATCATTGAGAATGAAGATCTAGAGATTGCTTAATCAGAGCGGATCCTTGTTATAGCCAGAAGGAACAAATGAAATTGGAGTGACTACGATACTCCTTCCACGCTTTTACTCATTCTCTCTCCGGCACACAGTCCTCCTCGTGCAGTGTGCGTGCTCTGGCGGAGGAGAGCTATGGGAGAAAAACGTAAAGTAAAATTGAATTCATACAGGCAGGATGCGTTTTTCACTTAATTTGCGTTTTGCGTTTTCAACCAAAAAGTTTCGTTTTTAGCTGCTCCCGTTTTCGAAAATATTTGGTATCGATATGTTTCATGTTTCTCATCGTTTCTGACAAACAAAAACAGCTGACCGACCTGGTTGTGGTGCTCCGTAAATTAATAAAAATGCCTTTTATATTTTCAATTGCTTGCTTTGAAGCAAAACGAAGGCAGAAATTGCGCGATTTACGAAGATCAAGACATCTTAGATGCAACACCAGCGTACTTAGCATGTCTGACGAACGGTGAGCAGAAGCAGGCAAATTGAACATTTAAATTGTAATGGTCAGGTTTTCAGGTTTGTGAAGTCATTTCGGATCGACAAACATACTTTCAAAATGATTTTGGAGAAAGTTAAACTCCATCTGCGTGCTTCCTCAACGCTATCACACTCTACGCAATTGGCTGCAGTAATGCGATACCTCGCCACTGGCTGCCACCAGTGGGTGGTGGCTAAGGACCACCATATAAATGTTGGAAGAAGTACATTTGGAAAGATTATTCACAGGTTTATTCCCTTGATGCAGAATCTGCTATGTGGTGATGGAATTTCGTTGCATATGGATAATCATCAAGTGCAACAATCCCATGATTATTTCCTTGCGAAATTTCAATTGCCTCGAATTTTTGCCTGTGTGGATGGAACTCACTTCAGAATACTAAAGCCTGTACAAAACCACTTCGTGTTCTACAATAGCAAAGGATTTTATAGCATGAATGCCATGGTTCTGTGCAACTACAACATGGAGATCTTAGCTATTGATGCCACTCATCCCGGTTCCTGCAATGACTCCTTCATTTGGAACTACTCTTCTGCTAAAGAATATTTGTCCAAGAACTTCAACGATAAATTTGTTTTGGCTGATTCGGGTTACGCTCTAGAGACTTTTGTTCTGACTCCCTATAAGAGCGCCGAAATAGGCACTCATCAGCACAGATTCAACGTAAAGCATTCTGAGGCACTACAAATCATGGGACGCACAATTGGAGAACTCAAAAGCCGATTCCGTTGCTTGCAACGCACTTTGACTTATCAGCCAATATTTTGTTGCCAAATTATAAATGTGTGCTGTGCCCTTCACAACATTTGCAGAAGACGTAATGTCCCTATCGGGGAGAATATTGGATTTGTCGACCACCAGGACACCGAAACAACAGAAAATGAATTCGAAGAAACTGAATTTGAAGAAACTGAAGATACTGAATGCCCTCTACGCGACGAAATAGCTCTGGCTATTCCTCATTAAAATAATTTTTTTTAAACATGTTTTAATTTATTTAAATTTAAGCTGTTTTTCATTACAATTTTAATTTGGCTAAAATTAAGTAGGAGCAACTACTCCTTTCCCCATTTAAAAAATCCCAAACAACTTCGCCATATCCTTCTCCAATTCTCCAATCACATGCTGGGCGTAGCTTGGACTTCTGAACTATTTTTGGTCGCCATCCACAAAATTTCTTACCAATAAATAACCGGTGATTGTAGAAGGCTGTTATGCGCTTGTATTAATTTCTTTCCGACGTTCCGATAGTTGCAGCCCCGTTCCTAACAAACGAAAAATGTTGTTGCATTGCAAATTTTTTCAAAGCCAAATTTGAGATTGGGTTAAAAAAATTATTGGCCATTTATTTTGCCATCTATTTTCTCCTTTGCAAGATTCGTTCTGTTGAGTAAAATGCCGTTTACTTTTCATCTCGGTGAATAAAATGTTGCGGTTTTAAAAACGGAGAAAACTTGAATTTTGCGAAATCGGTAGCAGCTATTTTTGCGTTTTCAAAAGTAAATCGGAAAATTGTTGCGAATGTTTAGACTGGAGCCTGCCTGCTAAACATTCTTCCTGCCTGCTTAACTGCCTTCATTAGCCGGCTTGATCGCTTGCTGATTGGTCGATGGAAAATTTTGCTGATTTGAATAATTTAAATTCCAAATCGTACATAACCAAATAAGATATTAAAAATTTAATTTTTTTAAACATATGGGTAAAAGTTTTTTTGTATTTTCGCCCCAAAACTGTACTTACGCGGATCATTTATTCCAATGGATTGCAATTAAATCCTTTTCGCTCATAAACTGTCAAAAAATTGGTATTTACCGCGCACCGCTCGCATCCAGTCGATAGTATCGATGGTCGACCTAGTTTCTTCGAAACGGTTATTGGTTCTTTTAGCTCTCTTAAAATCGGTTAAGGCTCTCTTTTTGCTCTCTCTGAATCGGGTATGAATCGGTAGCAACAATGAGTCTCATTTCATACTTTTATATTATATGCTTTAATTATTGTACTGGGATCGATACATGGTGATGATTAAAAAGGTAAACCCACCGGAAAATGTACGTGTGGTTCATATTCTGGAGCTGAAGCAGATTCAGGATGTTGTTCGGCGAAAATTGGACCTTGGATGGTGAACCATTCAGACACTCGCAATTATTGGGGAATATTAACACGACACATCCGACATTATGTCACGGTAACACTGGTGGCATCACCAACAAATCATTGCTCGCCATGAGACGTTATCCCGTTTAAATAAAGGGGGCTTAAGTGGGCTAAGTTAATGCTTTCATCGGTAAATTTATAAATTTATTGCTACTATCGATAAAGACATCGATTGTAAGTTGCATCACCAACAAATTATTGCTCGTCATTGACAGGAGACTTTAAATTTAATTTATCACAATATATATCCCGTAAGTATGTCGGAAAACAAGCGAAGTCTTACTTTGTCCTGATGCTAACGGAACATGTAGACAATGAAGCAACATTAAATATTATTATGACCTAATTCTATATGTGTACATTGCAGCTCTCGAGAAGCTCCCGCATCATGTTTGGCAGACAGAGTGGACTTGGCAGTTCCAGCAACAGCAGTAATTTGGTGGAGTTTCGTGCTGGACGCATGAACATGGTGGGCAAAATGGTACACCCCGACTCGCGCAAGGGTTCGGTGTACATGACCCAATCCGACGATGGCCTGATGCACTTCTGCTGGAAGGATCGCACCTCCGGCAAGGTCGAGGATGATTTGATTGTCTTTCCCGATGACTTTGAGTACAAGCGCGTGGAGCAATGCAAAACCGGACGCGTTTATGTGCTCAAGTTCAAGTCTTCGACTCGTCGCATGTTCTTCTGGATGCAGGAGCCGAAGACCGACAAGGACGAGGAACACTGCCGTCGCATCAACGAGCTCCTCAACAATCCGCCCTCGGCCCATCAGCGTGGCGGGGGAGGAGGCAGCAATGACGGCGATTTGCAGTACATGCTGAACAACATGTCGCAGCAGCAGCTGATGCAGCTCTTCGGCGGTGTGGGCCAAATGGGAGGCCTAAGCTCTTTGCTGGGCCAAATGAAGTGAGTTTTTATTACTGCTCTCTGTTTCCATATGATAAGAACACCAATTCTATCCTTATAGCTCGCGCACACCGTCGTCCCGTAACACCTCGTCCTCGGGAGGCGCCTCGGCGCTGCAAACGCCCGAGAACATCAGTGTGCCCCGCACTCCCACCGCACCCAAGGGCTCCAAGTCGGGCAGCAGCCGTAGCAATCTGAATTCGCAGAGCGACACCGCTGGCAGTGCCAGCTCGTCCATTGATGCCGATGCCTCCGGTAAGAACTCAACCACATCAACTACGACAGCATCAGAAACGACTGGAGCCTATGCCAATCCATTCCAAGCGTATTTATCCAATCTCTCCCCCGAACATGGCGCAGGGCGTTCTTTGAACATCGACCTATCGACGGCCCTCTCGGGCGCGGAAGCCATCAATCAGCTTATTGCCGATCCGGAGCGCGTTAAGACACTGATTGTGCACCTGCCCGAGTCGGAGAATGCGGATGAAGATCGCAAGCAGCAGATTAAGGATCACATTACATCCCCACAGTTCCAGCAGGCTCTAGCCCAGTTCTCCAATGCCCTGCAATCGGCCCAATTGGGTCCGGTGGTGAAGCAGTTTGAGCTCTCCAATGATGCCGTAGCAGCCGCCTATTCCGGCAACCTGGAGGACTTTGTGAATGCCCTGCAGAAGAGTCTTCCCGCTGGCACCACCATGGGCGGAGAGAAGGAGGCGACCGAGAAGAAAGCCGAGCCCGAGGCCGCCAAGGACGACAATCCCGAGCCCGTCGAGAAGCCGGAGGAGAAACAGAAATAGCATTCACTTGTGTAGCAAAGCAATAACACGCAAGCAAATCAAACGCGTTCAAAACAAATAGTTTTTGCACATTTTTAAAAGTATTTTCGTTCTGAATAAATTGTCTCGGCAAGAAGCTAACTACCAGAGATATGGCACACATCTGAACTTCAATATTCGATTTGTCTCTTATTTACATATATGATTTATGCGAGCATTTTCATGTTTTGAAGCCCCAAGGTCGTTTCCCCCCCTGAACGAAACGATACGGAGTGTTTGTATGTATTAGGCTTGTATGGTTGTCCCTGTCTGGCCCCAGTCGAGTACATATAGGCATACTGTTTTGAGGCAGTTTAGAGTCGGCACGGCACACAAATACATTCGCACACCAGCAAACGCAACAGCGACGACGCTCCACTATGGTCCAAACGACCACTTTTGTTGGCAAAACAAAACAAGATACATACATAGTGAATAACAAGTATTGAGCATATTTTTAACAAAAAACTGTTTAAATAAAAACAATTCTATTAGCACTGTGGCCTAAAACACTTTGAAGCGGAGCCTCTACTTTTGTCTCCAACTGTCTTTCTATGCTAAAATGTTTCCGGTTTGATTGATCCATTATCTTTGCGTAATCTTTCCTGAGATCTTTTATCGAGGAGCAGGTGTAACGCCTCGTTAGGTGAGATAAGAGTCGGCTTTCGGAGCCTTGCGAATAAAATTAGCCTTTTCTGGGCATAAACATAAAACTTTAAAGCAAATGCGAGGTCGTATTTGCTCCGTCTTGAAGAGGCCGTGGGGTACGGTTTACATCACAAAACCCTTAGTACAAACCGGACTAATTAAAATTCATCACAAAAATTATATCAGCTATTGGTTTTTTTAAATTTATAAAAGCAACAGCTGGTATGCAGCTTTGATGGCCATTCCATTTTTCTAATGCTAAGTGATCAGGTTTTTTATTTAACTTTTAAAAATTAGGTTTTTGCCAACAAAAGTAGTTGCTGGGCCCATAGTGCGCTCGTGTGTGCCGTGCTTCTGCTCTCTCTCTCTCGACGACAATATTTATTCAATTCCAAAACGGGCATGCATAAGTTGTATCTGCTGCAAATCGCGCGCGCGTTAGTTGTACTTTTGGCTGATTCTCACATAACATAACGATCTCATCCACTAAAAAAGCACAATTCTCCAACAGACGATTTCCAATCGAATATTCTCCTTGTGTTCCAAGTAATTGCCAATTTTTGCAATTTTCTCGCATTGCGTTTTGCGTCGATTTGTTGGTGCTTTCATTTTGCAGAAACTCTATGTTTATGTGAGTGTGCTGGTGTTATTAAGTGTATGTGTGTGTGTGTCAGTGTTTGTGGAATGCGTCTGTATTTTTTTTCCAACTCTGACTGGATTGTTGGGAAAGCTTTTCCCTCCAAAGTACTTGCGGCAATAACAAAATGCAAAAAACAACAATAGATAGAGAGATACAGAGAGAGAGAGAGAGAGAGCCAAGGCAGCACACACATTCGCAACCTTTGACTCATACGCTCGCAACCATACTCTCATTCGCGAATAAAGCTTGAAAAAAAAGTAACTGAATAAAAATACACTACACCATAGCGTAGGTAGCGAGAAAAAAGTGTGTTGTCGAATAAACAAAAAAAGCTTAAAAAATTTGCAATTTTGTCGCTGTATCTGCCTCTACTCTGCCTTCGTGTGTGTGTGTTTGTGTGTACGTGTTCAACGATCTGGCAACACCAACAACAACAGCAGCCACGAAAGAAATTGCGTTGCGGCGGCAGGCAACGCAACCGTGTTTCCTGCACTTACATATATTTCTTGTTTTTAACCAAAGAATCGTCCCCCACTGCTGTCCCCAGGAGCACCAAGAGCCTGAATTAATCAGAGTTAAGACGTGTCAATCTTTGACGGAGTGGAAAAAAAGCAGGCCGACGTCCATTCATTCAGCAAACAACCAGTAAACGCTTTTAATGAGTGCCCTTCCAAGAAAAGTCATAAGCTGCTGTCTCCAACAAGAAAATCGTCAACGAAAACTAGCTTCGATTTGTCGCTGATTGGCTGATAGGGGGCGAGCAAGAGCAAGTCCCTTCAAGTCAGCTGCAATTTTGCGATAAGGTGAGTAAACATTGGCCCCTTTGCCTGTGCCGGCATCAACAACCACCCACACAGCACACCCACACTAGAAAGTATCCTGCAATCGGGCGCACTGAGGAGAAATCGAGTGTTCCAGAACAGCTGCAGGAACTTCTGGTCGCCCACGATTCGTTTTGTACAAAAAAATGGATGCAGGGGCATAAAAATAAACATAAATGGCGCCTGAGCATATGCTATGGGAGATTTCAAGAGCACACTGTTGTGCGAGCAGGACCACTAGTGCTACTAGTATGTGTCGGTCATGGGACAGACATGCTCATGTCCCGGAGAACAGACCGCTCAAGCTTCCGTTTCTGTTTATGTTTTGGGCAGAAAGGTCGCCATAGACCATGTACTTACTTATGTATGTATATTCTCAGGGAAAGTATGTGTATGCTGCCACTAATAAAATGTATTGTATTGAAGGAAAGTCCGCGTCCAAATGGCACCTGTATTGGTATGTGTCTCATCCAATTTAGAAGGGTTGTTTTGCCCCCTCCCCGCCAGCAGCTACTTTCACTCTCCTTACCCTACGCTACCAAATTACGTCAGTACATCGAAAGACAAAAGTCAATTGCCATACTCCCATAGGGACGGGCCAGGTCGGGTCGCGATGGGAGTTTGATTTCCAATATGGCCGACAAAACAGTTAATGGCAAGAAGCTTTCAGCTTGACATTGAACTTGGCAGACAGTTACAACTAGCAGTCAGTGTTACACTCTTAATAACCCTTACATTAAAGGCTGTGCTGTGTTGTTCATGTGCTCCGGTTACCAGTTGACAGCTCAGCTTCAAAGAAACTTTCACCAGGTTTGCAGCTGCCACACTCCAACAGATTGTCTTGCTGCATTTTTGGCTGTACATAGTTGTTGCCCAAACAGATACACACATACACACACACATAGATACAGAGCCCGCCATTTTAAAACTTTACCCCAAAAGCTTCGACAGTATTCTCAGTTCGTTGGTTTCCTATTTTTCCTGCGTGGGAGTGAAGAAACCACAAAGGGAGACTTCGAAAACGAAATGGAACTCCATCTTAACAGCTGTCTTGAGTTTTTGGGGATGAGAGCTTTTGTCTGTACCCAGTGCTCTCCTTTGTGGCCCTGTTGCATTTTGTGCTCAAAAAACTGTCTGCTTGACTTCCTCTCGAGGCCCCAATTATTATCGACTCCACTCCTCCGCCCATTTCAATTATAAGCTCCGGATGCCAGGCAGGCGACTGGCTGGACTCCAACTCTCATCTGCTGACATCAGCAACAGGACCAGATGATTTTCCGGTTTGCCAGAGTCCAAAACTGGTTTATGAAACCACCGACCCGACACAGCGGTCGTTGGAGCTGCCCTTTCGTTTAGTTATTCCCGAAAATACAATACAGTGGAGTTGTACATGTTAAGGCTTAAGTTTTTTTTTAATGTACGTGTGCAGAATTTCAATTTCGGGACTAACAGTTCAGAAGTCGACTGGCTTGATGGTGATAAACCGCGAGAGAATAAAAGCCACCAGTATGGTGGCACAGACGAAGCAAAAGGCGAACGTGTAGAAGCTCTCCTCGGTGAAGATGTCGGAAAATGCGGGTATATCCTGGTATATCTGCTCGATGACAGCCAGGGTGCCTTTGTGCTTCTTTACCATGATGAAAGGCGTTTATTTCTTTTTCAACGCCTTCTTGCTGCCGCCGCCCAGCTTCTGTTTCTCTGCCTTGGTCAGTACCTTGTTGGTCACCTCCTCGGGTGGGGCCAAGCTGGAGACGTGTTTGTTGCAAAGCTCCAGTAACTCGAGGGTGTTCAGGTTGCCACTGTTGAAGCGGATCTCCTTTACTTTAGCTTGTTCTGCAGAAAAAAGCGGGACATTACAGATAACTATGCGAAAATAGTGCGATATGATTACCTTGCGCCGAATCAATGAGGGCAAACTTTATCGAAGCCGCCTGACGGTCACATACAATATCCGACTTGACCACGCACTTGGGATTTGTCTGGATCACCTTGGGTGTGGAGAGCAGGAAGAAGAATTCGCTGCAATATGGAAGAGATGGATGTTAGGCAATTAGTATATCGATTTTCTGCAATTCCCGTTTCAGCTGTCCATCAACGCCTCAAACTGACGCCGACACCGACCAAAATGTCAACGGAGCGCGAGCTGGCTTCTGGTGGGCCAGCTCAGCTCCTGACGCACACGCTGCCGTTGACATTTCCCGATCTCCAGATCAACACCACCGTGGGCATCATTGGAAAGGTCTACGGTAAGTTTTCATTCGCCTCATCCCCACCCTCACCCTCACCCTTGGTAGTAAAGTAATCGATTCTCGTGTAATAGTTCACTGCAATTTTTGGTTTACTTTTGATTCCTCATGCACTTTTGTTTCGAGAAAATTTTTCCATTTACTGACCAAAATGAGACCACACCACGAACTGCGCATGTTTCATAATCGATAAATGAAAAGCGCTTTTCCCCAGATTTCCCTCCCACTCACCGGGTAGACTTGACATTTTCCGCAAACGGATCAAATTGGACTGTGATGCGTTTGACGCCTTTTAGGTTGATGCTTTTCAGCTGCTTTCCGATGGCCGAAACAATGCCGCCCGAACGTCGCAGAGTGCCACTAAATGGCACCGACATTTTAAGGAATTAGTTGAATTGCAAAACAGAATTAACAATAATTACGAGCGACGTAATATACACGCTGAAAAACAGCTGATAGCGATAACGAATATTTAGCTATCGAATTCATGGCAGCATCTTACAGCACTGGAATGCTGGAGAGCAACCCTGAACTGCATACACTGCAAACGCAATGACGACTCGTATCGACGTCCTGCTCGCACCCATTCTGTCTAGCCGGAGTGCTTTGCCCTCATTTAAGTGTGGTTAAGAGTGTACAGCATGCGTCACGCTCACACGTCGCGAGTACGATTTTTGTGTGGACGGTGTGGTGCCTGCTGTGGGAAAACCTGAAGAAAATTGCATTTTTTGCATAATGCGCGACGTGAAAAGCTAACAAAAGTTGTGGAAAATCAAAATTCGATAGTCTGGCCACAGTTTGTGCATAATTTCGGGCAGCGCGAACGTGTTTGGTGCACAAAAACCACGTCTCGAAAATATCAGATCAGAATTATACGTGCACACATTTTTGCTGCCATATTAAACGCATACAACAGCGTTTTATTGCTGTATAGAGCAGAGCCAGAGCGGAGCGGAGCACCAGGGCAGAGCATAGCCCAGAGCCCAGAGCCCACACACTAACACTCACGAGCGAGATATGCGAGAATAAAGAAGAATTTTTCTTAGTTGTATTACAAAAGCATTAGGATACACATATGTATATAAGTGTATATATACATGCATATGTGTGTACATAGGAGTGTACATATAAACTAAACGAAAGCTGTGCCTACATTTGTGTTCTTTTCCAATACTAAACATACAAAACAAACAACAACAACCACAATAATAATATAAATAAACTAATGTTAATGCAAGCAAAGAGCCAACAGATCTTCAAAACCAGTCTGTGCTCATTCCAAAACATATATACGTATATATATAAATAATTATATATATATAGATATTATATATAACTACGCCTACGCCAACCCCACGCGCAACAACAACAACAACATGGAGAATCAACCAAACGAATAAAACTTTAAACTAATTTAAAGTGTGATAAGCAAAAGGCTGAAATCTAAAAACAAAACAAAAAAACTATGAATAATTAGTAGAAACCAAAAGCAACAAGCAACATCAACAACAATCAATTACATATACACCAAAACACAAGACATCCAAACACGAGCCAACAACAACCTTTTTATACATTAATTAAACTATTTTTCTTAAATAAAACTTAACATAGTGCAAGAAAATGTATCCAGTCGGTCAACGTAAGTCGAGGCGATCGCCAAAGCAAAATAATCAAAGACTAGATACCCAGACTAAAAATTGTGCTGCCATCGCTCCCCCCTGACAGTACTTACAATATATACCATACAGCACCCACTAATCAAGTTTTTGATGTTCTACGACCACTCAAAAACTTCTACACAAGGCGACACGTGCGTGGAGAGCTGAAATTGCGGAAAAATTGGGTCAACGACCGTCGCGACGCAATAGTTGATTTGGTTTCCTATTGGGGGGGGTTGCTTGGCTCTGGTCTGCTCGACAGATGCTCGGCCGGATGTACGCCTCAAAAAAACCTCTCCAATTGCGTAGTAACGAAAACCGATGTGGCAGAGCTTGCCGCCTATGCAACTCCTTCATGTAGAACATCAAAAATAAACCCACTCGAAGAAGAGGGACTTTAGAGGTGCTTTAACTAATAAAAAAAATGGTGGCTAACCCCAGACCGACGACATACACCCCCATACGATGGTCACTGATTTGGTGGGGGTGGAGCGGGGGAGACATTTGGCAGCAAGACGCACAACCAGACACATTTACCATTATATATTGTATACTATTTATTGATGACGATAAAAAATTGTAACTAAAATGTTATTAATCGCACTCTAATTTCATTTTCTTTTCTCGCCTCTTGTTTCGGTTATCTCATCATTTCACATTTGGTATTTTGATTGGATCTTACTTACCAAACAAAAAAAAAACAATAAACAATCATTGGCCATCACATTTTTTATTTGATTTATTTTTTCGTTTATTTGATTAAATTTTCTTTTTATAGAGTCACAGTGGACCCCCTCGCCCACGCGGGCTCAGAGTCCCTCTCAGGCGCAGACTAGCTTCGAAACGCTCACATGTAAATTTCTCTCCAACAAAAATTACCAACTAAAATTTACTAATTACTAAAAGTGTTATACAATTTGATTAATTCGAAAGCTACAAACTGTTTGTGTTTATGTGTTCTTTAGTTGATGTTCTTTAAACGATTCTACAACACTACTAACCTAACCCTTAAAGCCCAACACAAAATTAACTTTGTATAGCAATGTTACTAACGAATAACGATGTTGTTATTTTACGTTGTTTTTTTTTTCGTTACGTGTAAATGTTTTCTTTTTGTATGTATATGGAAAGTGCACTTAAAGTACAACACAACCCTACACTGAGATTAAAAAAAACCCCCACCACTTAAGTTTTATTTCCGGGGCATGCAATTTGTTGCTTTGTTTACATTTTATTCTGGTTTCACTGTTCGATGGAGAATCTCCTTGGAATTAAACGGTATATAAGCAGTCGCGAGCAGTCTGGCAAGCAGTGCACTTGTAACACTAGTTGCGTCTCCTTTTAACTAGTTGATTTTTATATGAAACTGATAATAATGAAATCACCGTTAGCAACGGTTATGATGATATCACACTTGCCACACTTCAGCGTTGCACAAAATAAAAAGTTTACCAATATTTCTGAGACTCCATTATACTATGCATGTGAAAACTGTCTTTTACACGCTGACGTTAGTTAGTGGCTAGTTTTGTTTTGTTTTCTCGAATTTTGCTCCGTTTCTGTACCTGTATACTATTCGAAATCAATGTGAGAGATGAATCTAACTCGAAATTGGCCTTGCAGCACCACCAGCGCCGGGCTCTTCGGTCAATCCCACCGCTGTAACCAGCCCAAGTGCCCAGAATGTGGCAGCTGGGGGTGCCACTGTGGGTGCGACGGCCTCATCAGCAGCCTCCCAGGTCGCGTCCACCCTGGGAACCACAACCGGGACTGTGACTGCTGCGATTGCCACCGCTACTCCGACCACCAATCCGGATATGCCCGTCTTCACATGTCCGCGTCGCCCCAATCTGGGACGCGAGGGCAGGCCGATCGTACTTCGAGCCAATCACTTTCAGGTGACGATGCCTCGCGGCTATGTACATCATTACGATATCAACATACAGCCGGACAAGTGTCCGCGCAAGGTGAATCGCGAGATTATCGAGACCATGGTGCAGGCCTACAGCAAGATCTTTGGCGTTCTGAAACCTGTATTCGACGGACGGAACAACCTGTACACCCGCGATCCTCTGCCGATTGGCAATGAGCGCCTCGAGCTGGAGGTGACACTGCCCGGCGAGGGCAAGGACCGCATCTTTCGCGTGACGATTAAGTGGCAGGCCCAGGTCTCGTTATTCAACCTGGAGGAGGCTCTGGAGGGTCGCACGCGTCAAATACCCTACGACGCCATCCTTGCCCTGGACGTGGTCATGCGTCATCTGCCGAGCATGACCTATACGCCAGTTGGACGCAGCTTCTTCAGCTCGCCGGATGGCTACTATCATCCTCTGGGTGGTGGCCGTGAGGTCTGGTTCGGTTTCCATCAAAGCGTGAGGCCCTCGCAATGGAAAATGATGCTGAACATTGATGGTACGTCGCGGTCCCCTCTCTCTCCCTCTCTCTCTTTTCTTGCTAATCTCTGCGGTTCTTCCCCTTTTCAGTCTCGGCCACTGCTTTCTACAAGGCTCAACCCGTGATTGACTTTATGTGCGAGGTGCTGGATATACGCGACATCATGGAGCAGCGCAAGCCGCTCACAGACTCGCAGCGGGTCAAGTTCACCAAGGAGATCAAGGGACTCAAGATTGAGATCACGCACTGCGGCCAGATGCGACGCAAGTATCGTGTCTGCAATGTAACCCGCCGACCGGCTCAAATGCAATCGTGAGTTCAAACGAAATCTGGGAATGCAGACTGCAGACTGCGGACAGTATCTTACGCTTCTGGTTCTTTCTCTTCGACAGATTCCCACTGCAGTTGGAGAATGGTCAAACTGTGGAGTGCACTGTGGCCAAGTATTTCCTGGACAAGTATCGAATGAAGTTGCGCTACCCCCATCTGCCGTGCCTGCAGGTGGGACAGGAGCACAAGCACACCTATCTTCCGCTCGAGGTGTGCAACATTGTGGCTGGCCAGCGATGCATCAAAAAGCTCACCGATATGCAGACCTCGACGATGATCAAGGCCACTGCACGCTCGGCACCGGATCGCGAGCGTGAGATCAACAACCTGGTGAAGCGTGCGGACTTTAACAATGACTCGTATGTCCAGGAGTTCGGTCTGGCCATCTCCAATTCGATGATGGAGGTGAGGGGACGAGTGCTACCGCCGCCCAAGCTTCAGTATGGGGGACGTGTGTCCACTGGCATCACCGGGCAGCAGTTGTTTCCGCCCCAGAATAAGGTGAGCCTTGCCTCGCCCAACCAAGGTGTCTGGGACATGCGCGGCAAGCAGTTCTTCACGGGCGTGGAGATCAGGATCTGGGCCATTGCCTGCTTTGCCCCGCAGCGAACAGTGCGCGAGGATGCCTTGAGGAACTTCACCCAGCAGCTGCAGAAGATCTCAAACGACGCCGGTATGCCGATAATAGGCCAGCCCTGCTTCTGCAAATATGCTACGGGGCCGGATCAAGTGGAGCCGATGTTCCGATACCTGAAAATCACCTTCCCGGGGCTGCAGCTCGTAGTGGTTGTGCTGCCCGGCAAGACCCCGGTCTATGCGGAGGTCAAGCGCGTGGGCGACACCGTCTTGGGCATGGCCACCCAGTGTGTACAGGCGAAGAACGTGAACAAGACATCGCCCCAGACGCTGTCCAATCTGTGTCTGAAGATCAACGTCAAGCTGGGCGGCATCAATTCGATTCTGGTGCCCTCCATCCGGCCCAAGGTATTTAACGAGCCCGTTATCTTCCTGGGAGCTGACGTCACACACCCACCAGCCGGCGATAACAAGAAGCCATCGATTGCTGCTGTTGTTGGTTCAATGGACGCCCATCCGTCGCGATATGCGGCCACTGTGCGAGTACAGCAACACCGCCAGGAGATCATCCAGGAGCTGAGCAGCATGGTGCGCGAGCTACTGATTATGTTCTACAAGTCGACGGGTGGCTACAAACCCCACCGAATCATCCTGTACCGGGACGGCGTCTCCGAGGGACAGTTCCCGCATGTGCTGCAGCACGAGTTGACCGCCATAAGGGAGGCGTGCATCAAGCTAGAGCCCGAATACAGGCCAGGCATCACATTCATCGTAGTCCAGAAGCGCCATCACACGCGACTCTTCTGCGCCGAGAAGAAGGAGCAGAGCGGCAAGTCTGGCAATATACCGGCAGGCACCACCGTCGACGTGGGCATCACGCATCCAACCGAATTTGATTTCTATCTGTGCAGTCATCAGGGCATTCAAGGCACCAGCCGGCCCTCGCACTACCACGTGCTCTGGGATGACAATCACTTTGACTCCGACGAGCTTCAGTGCCTCACGTATCAGCTGTGCCACACCTATGTGAGGTGCACGCGCTCCGTCAGTATACCAGCTCCAGCCTACTATGCCCACTTGGTGGCTTTTCGTGCAAGGTGAGAAGAAAATCCCCTATAGCGTGTGGCTGTTCCTACAATTCTCTATTCTTTTCGCCCTACCTATGCCATCAGGTATCATCTGGTGGAGAAGGAGCACGACTCCGGCGAGGGCTCACACCAGAGCGGATGCTCAGAGGATCGGACACCGGGAGCCATGGCCAGAGCCATCACGGTCCATGCGGACACGAAGAAGGTCATGTACTTTGCCTAAAAAGTAGCCAAATTACCAAACCACAAACCCCAACAAAAACCACAACAAATCCACAACAAAAATCAAAAATTAAAAATCAACTTCGAAATTCAATTCGAATAAGCAAAGAGAGATGGAGAGAAAGAGAGTACCTCCCCACCTCCCCAATAACCCTCCCAAATCCCTCCTCAAATCAGAAAAGCCAAGCAAAGAGAAAGTTTAACGTTTAAGTTTAGAAAGTGAGAGAGAGTTTAAGGAGTATATAAGGAATATCTTGCATGCATTAGTTTTAGGGCCAAACGACACAACAAAAACCCACAGCAAACACTCAAACACACACACACACACACACAGAGATCGACTCAAGGAGGGCTACAAAAACGTGAAAATCGCGACACGACAACGTGAAGAATTGATTATAGACATAGGGAATAGGGGATCGGGAAGGAAATCGAATGTTAATGCACAACAAAATGTTAAAATTCTCAACAGAAGCATAGCAAACAAAGCGAAAAGGCGAAAGGCTAAAAAAAAAAAATGGAAAACCATTTTAACAAAAACTAAACTTAAAGGGAACAAAACTACGAACGCAACACCAAAAGCCAAGCAGCAGCATTAATTATCTATCATCAAACTTACTACAAGAACACCACGAGAGAGAGACACAACTTTTGTAAATGTGGGGGGGAAACCAATTAAAAATACAATAAATTGTACAATATATTTTTACAAATAACGAATTGAAGACAAAAGGGGGGGGATGGAACGGATGGAATGAACATTTGAATAAGAATGAATGAACGCATACGACCAAAGGTTTTTAGTATACAAAAACGAATGAAAAACAAAGCACACAAAAAACAATTGAATATGTTTGCTGATCGACGACTCACACAACATACAACACACAAAAACCGCAATAAAACACCACACCACACCACACAACAACAAATTAAAACTCTGATTCTCTGTACTGTGAACGAAGACCACCACCAAAATGAAAATAAAGATAAAGATGAACATTTAAGGGAAAACTAAACACCAATAAGTGGGGGCACTCGACTCGACAAAGGCATTAAAGCGCTGAAACACAACATAGAAAATACGAAACGAAAATGAATAAAATACTTCAATAACTAAAGTGCAGATTAAACTGAAAACATTTAATAGTTTGTAAGATTTGGCTCTACCAAAAAAACAAAGGAAAGAAGACGGACCGGACGGATATGATATATATATATATAAATATATATATATAGAGAGAGAAAGAGAGAGAGCGGCATAACGATAAATCCAATTTCTACAAGGGACAAAACGTATGGTATAAACAATTGCTATTAATATTTACATAGATTTATGACCATCAACAAATACACTGTACTAATTATAATTTTTTTAAAGAATCGGGGAAATAACCAACCAATACGAATGCGATACCGGAAATACTTAAGCATATACATACATACGATACATCAATTATATATATATGTGTATATATATATAATTTGTTCAAAAGTGCAAATAATATGCTGATATTTTGTGTTAGTCTTTAGTTAATCTTTTTTTATGCTCAGCGAGACACTCCCATACCGCCAACGCCCGTAAAACACACACGAACTCTGAGTCCCACAGGCATATCACTCAAATGTCCAATCCACCCTTTATTTATGTACCTTAACCCGTAAGCTTAACTTAACGATATTTAATTGTATTTAATATTTTAAATTTTTTTAGAGCAAAACCATTATTTGTTATTTCCTCGCGTCGCTGGGGCGAGAGCATCAATGTAATTTCGTATTTAAAATTAACATTAGCCAAGTGGTGTACGGGTAATATAGAGCAAGGAAACCAACTCCTTCCCACTGCACTGTGTGGGTGGCAACAACATTTCAATATTTTACAAAGTAGTTTTAATTTGCCATTAATTAAATACAAAACAAAGAAACAAAACACAACAAACAAACGACAAGAGAAAAATGCAATATGGAAAGATGAATAATACATATTCTATATCGACGACACAGTTCAAGTTAACATTATAATGATTTGTTATTAAAATGCTATGCAGGAGGAGAGCCATCTCTCGCCGTCCCTCCTGCACCAGCACCTTATTTATACTTATACTTATACTTATGTATGTATGCTATGTACGAGTACAACCCACGCAAACCCCAACACAATCATCAAATTAGGCTTAGTTTTGCCAGTCGCATAAATGATGTGAGAATTGTAAAATTCAAAATATACATATATATATATATATATTATATACATTAATTTGCATATATACATTTATAAAACTCTTACAAATTAGTCGGTAATCTTCAGAGCGAAATCACATTTCTGATCTGATCTGATCTGATTTTTTTTAATTGAATTGTAATTTGACCGCCGTTTCTATTTGTTCTTTGTAGTCACGTTTCAACACAAGGGATTAAAATTTTAAATTTATTTCTAAATGTTTACTTAAAGTAGAGTGTTTATTACCCATCATGCCCAAGCGGAATCCAATCCTATTTTTAAGCAAAAAGAAAACGAACACAATGCAAAAGGAAGGGATCGAGGTTCATACATTTACGATTTTCTTGTCTAGGTTTAAGCAAAAACAGAAGCAGAAGCTGAAGAGTGAAAGTGTGCCCGACAATGACAATGAATGCATCTCGTAGTTGTATAATGATCTGATCCTTAAATTCAGCAATAATTTACTTTCACCGAGAGACAGAATTGATTGATTAGCAAGTCCAAAAGCTTTAACTATTTGCTTAACGGAACATTTTTGAAGACCAGAGAGCGCTCCTCAAACCATGCAAGAAAACGGCCAATAACTATCCAGACAAGGGACAAGTCCCAACATACTTGTATCTACGTAGTTATAGGTGTATCTTTTACGACATTTAAATGTAGATGATCAGATCCTAGTGTACACTACGGACTTCCCTTTTCAAGCAATACACACACACATACAACAATTTAACGGTTTCTTCAGTGTGGCAGCTATCGAAGATAGAAGAAGAGAGGAGAGAGGTTGAAGAATAATAGGAAACAGACTTAGAAGAACAGTGTGGAACGTCCTATATCTTAAGTTCTACGCATAAGTCGGGGAGAACATACAGAAAGACAATTTAAATTACCATCTAATCTGTCGAAATTCAATTGAGCTTTATACTAAAAACAAACGACACGCATATTAATGGGATGGAATATCTACATAGATGGGTATAGGATCGGATCGATCGTATTGTTTCTACATATATTACTTATAAATGTGCCGTTTATAGATGTCTACAATTATATACAACATGAATACATATATATGTATATAGATATATATATATATATATATATATACATATATATAGGGATAAAATCAGAACAAAATCGAAGCTAGAACAGCAATTTGCACAACTCTTCCTAAAGGAAATAAAAATATATAGCAAGTCTAAAATACAATACAAGACAAAATCAATTTGCCACAATTACCAATTAGCCAGAGAAATCCAGAAATGATAAGGACTAAAAACACCAAGCAATTATATATCTCTAAATAATGTATCTTATATGTGTGTGTGTGTACTCTATACTCTTCCAATCAGTCCTCAGTCCACCCACACCATAACACACACGCACGCACGCACACACTCTCAATGAATCAGAGATAATAAACATTAGCTGAAATTCGACTAGAAAAAATCGTATATACATACATAATCCATACTTACATACATACATAAATATATATATATACATATATATATATTTATTTATATACGCGTAACCAATCTTCGATAAATGAGATCATCATCTGACAACATCCCTCAAAAATTACTTTAAAAATCAACCAAAATGCCGGGTAACTAATCAATAAATAAAATACATAATATTAGTTGTAATCTAAGCTGAATAAACAAAATACAATACATACATCGGCAAAAATAAAATAAAGAAGTTAATTGAGCAACGTAAATATGGGAAATCTGTAACTTTGGTGATCTTTTTAATTGTTATTAGGAAAAAAAACGAAAACAGCAAGTAATCAAGTTCAATGAATACAAATCAAACAAGTTCTAAATGTGACTTTAAATATACATAAAATACATATTATATTATATTATTTTAACAAAAAAACCAGAGATGAACAAAAACCAAACCTGATTCAGTTGGAATGCAAATTCAATAGCAATGCAATTTAGGATCTTTTTCGATACAAATCTTCAGGAGTCTAACAATTATTTCTTAAGCGCTTCGACTCGATACAGAATACCATTCAAAGCAAAACAAAAAACAACAAATGCAATTAAGTTAATTACCAAACACAATTATATATACATATGTATAATATATATGTATGTTTTATACAAAAAAATTACAATTATTTTTAGCAAGTTTTTGCGACTTTATTCAAATTTTTTTTTAGTTTCGAGACATTGGCCAATAAAATAAAATAAAAAGCGAGTTTTTAATTTGCGTTTAATTAAGGAAAACAAACAAAGCATATACACTCTTCATTTCTGTTCAATAAAAATATATTTAACTAAGATTTCGAAATGAATTCTTCATTCTTTTTGGAAGAAAATAATATGTTCGAAGCCTTGCGAAGGTAGTTGCCTCCAGCTGACGCTGGATCTCCTGCTTCGGTGCAGCATACTATCCTGCCGTCATAGGGCTGATGACGAGGTCCATTCAGGCACTTAGGAATCCAGACTTGAAACTAGCCATCTGGGGAGATATGGAATATCCGGCTAATAACAAATAGTTTTATATATAGACATTCTACATACTGTTTCCAGAAGAAAGTATCTCTCTATCTCTTCAGTCTCTTTCGGTGTCGAAAAAACCTTGACCAATAATTTTTTTCTTGATAGCTGGAAACAAAAACGAGGGGGAACGTTGTGAGTTGCTGCGGACACCGCAACTCTACAGTTATACCCAATACTTAGTCAGTATGGCTCTCCTCCGGCAGACGCCGCTAATATTAAACGACACGACAAAGAGTGCATGCGAGAGAGACAGAAAATCAGTCTGAGCGTGACGTCGGGCGCTGCGTAGCCAGTGCAAATTGATTTGTTCCCTTTGGCTATAAAAATGATCTGATCTGATCCAGATTCAGCAATCTGATAGATATGATCATTATCTATGATTCTGCGTTTTTAGTTTTCTCGTATCCTCAATATTGTGGATGCAACAGATTTTCGTCCTTTGTGGGGGCGGAAGGTTGGTGGGGCGAAATTTTGAGATATACGTTTTATAGTGACATATTTATTTATTTATTATTCGCCAACGGAATCAAAAAATCCTTAACTGGCTAGGCTAACTTATTTAGGAGTGTGTGTACCAAATTTGGTTACTCTAGCCTTAATATTCTCTGAGATTTGTGAATATCTGCATCCTTTGCGGGGGTGGAAGGGGGTGTGGCGAAATTTTGAAACAAACTCGTCTCGGTCCGATATATTAGGAGTGTGGATACCAAATTTGTTTGCTCTAGCTTTTATAGTCTCTGAGAGGCGCCAATGTTTTACGGCTATTGATGCTGATCAAGAATATATATACTTTATGGGGTCGGAAACGATTCCTTCTGGACGTTACACACATCCACTTTTACCACAAATCTAATATACCCCAATACTCATTTTGAGTATCGGGTATAAAAAGCAACACATATTTTTGTGAAGACATATTGGGTGGTTATACTAACACATGCAAATCGTTGCTTTCCTGCATGACATTGTTCCGAGCAACAGAAAAAGTTCAGCAAATGGTTTCACGGGGCAGCTAGAAATATATGTATATATTATTTCTCATAAACATGTGCGTCGACATTATCATCCATTGATGGCTTTATTCTTGCGCGTCGAATATTATCTTGATCTGGAAATCTACGTTGAGCTCGAAGATTTCTTCTGTTCTTGCGTTTCAGAAGCACGAACTCTGACAATCGGTATACTTATATGTACAAAACAGTCCGTCACTAGCGCAGTTGTCATCCCTAATTTCTACAGCCCAGACAGCAACGCCATCGGAAACCTACACATTCAAACGAATATATACATAAACGGGCAGAGAGAGCGAGAGCGCAGCGAAACAGATAGGAGCAGCAGATTTACCAAGCGGGTAGATTTACATGTGCCAGAGCGAGAGAGAAGAAAGATGGAGGCTCGGAATGAACGAAGCCTCAGCCGACTGAAGCAGCGCCGCGCTGCCATTTCAGCTTATTTTAAGCTAGATTTGGCTTATTTAAAAACAAAATTGCTTGAAAAATAATTGAAATGCTTATAGCTTGAAATCTATCTTATTTCAAATTTCATTTAGCTTATTTTGGCTTCAAAAAATGTACTACAAAACATATATTATATCCATTTTTATATATTATATAAAAATATTTATATATTATCCAATTTTGTGTATAGATGTAAGGTAATTATTCGTTGATAAGTTTCAGTCACACTATGGTATTGCACATGTTTGCACATTTGCATACAAAAAAATGCCAAAAGTGTTTTATAAACAACATTTCCACAATTTCTTGTTAAAAACAGAGGAGCAAAAGGCTGTACATTGCTGAGCACTCGGCCATGGCATAATGAAGTGGATAAAATCATGTCATTACTTTCATTAAAAATTAAAAAAAAAGATATATATATATATACATTATTTTGATGTGTTTTTATTGTTAGCTTATTTTTAAACCTTTTTTTTATTTAGCTTATTCTAGCTTATTTTTTCTTCAATCTGACAGCACTGGTACTCAGTGTGCCCGTAGCGCAACACCAACGGTCACATTACAAGCTGAATTTTGTATATAAAGCAACTACGCCAGAGCCACAAGCCCGCCAGAATTTTTAACCTCCGCAACCACACTTCTTGGAGCGTTATTAAACCTCCGCAACCACACTTCTTGGAGCGTAATGGAACCTCCGCAACCACACTTCTTGGAGCGTTATTACACCTCCGCAACCACACTTCTTGGAGCGTAATCGAACCTCCGCAACCCCACTTCTTGGAGCTAATTGAACCTCCGCAACCACACTTCATGGAGCGTTTTTACACCTCCGCAACCTTACTTCTTGGAGCGTAATTGAACCTCCGCAACCACACTTCTTGGAGCGTTGCTAAACCTCCGCAACCACACTTCTTGGAGCGTAATTGAACCTCCGCAACCACACTTCTTGGAGCGTAATTGAACCTCCGCAACCACACTTCTTGGAGCGTAATTGAACCTCCGCAACGAATCTTCTTCTCGGGGGGCATAGCTTTTGATTCTATTAGTCGGTTTAAATTGTTTAAAACTAAATTATTTAAAAGCTAATTTAAACTTCAATTAAATAAACCCTCGGCGGGGATGATGCAGGCACGAGTGCTGTCGGCTACCCCGACGGAGGGCAGGCCGTGCTCCTTGCGCATGGCCAGGAGGTCCTTGTTTGAAAGTGTCTCCAGGTTCGAGAGCTCCGACATTTCCGCGCAAAAAAAAAAAACTTAAAACGGTAAACAAAAACAACAATATGGAGCTGATTAGACTGTTTCGGAAGACACCACTCTTCCTCATCAGCGATCTTTTCTTTTTCAATAATGAAAAAGATGGTAAATCGGACAGCCTACATTTCTGCAGCCATAAATTATAAATTAAAGGGCGATAAGTGCCTTTCAGCATGTTGTAAATATTTTCTATTCACAAAAGCCATCTTTTATTATTCCCTTTATTTGTTTGGCTATTCTTTTAAGAATGCAGCTGCCCTTCATGCATCCATTTTTTTTTTTCGGTTATTTCTAAATCCTTTTTGTCTGCTATTATACATTTATTGGTATTTAATTTATCATTGGACCACTTATAGTTCGTAGACACAAACACTTTTATCAAGTGCTCTACGATTTATCGTCTATGAGAAGCGCATGGACTAGAAACCGTAAACCACTCCAAATCATGCTTAACGCATTTTTCTACAATATTTCTATCGCATGGAGTAGTTTTGAATTTAATCTTTCCCAAATAACTTACGAATTCATCCAAGCGATTGGTGGTTCTATTGGCACGGAAATATGTTTTGTTCAATACATCGAAACCATCGTTCATACTTTTTAAAAAATGGATGTAGCAATGGCTGCATCCTTGTCTTCAAAAGTATCACGATCAGCAAACATTTTAATGCCTGCGCTGACCGTATTCGAAAAAACATGAACAGCCAATTCGGTATTCATTCTATCATATCCTTGCGGATTGATGTGCTTTTCCGTAATCTTGGGTGCCAAGCGAAAAGAGTTTAATGAATCGACTTCATAAAACTTTTCGATCACTTTCCATGTCGCTTTTCCGACTGGTGTAGTTATGTCGTGTGTCAAGAAGTTATTTCTAACACTCTTGAGTAAATGTACGTAATCGCACACGAACTAAGGCACTGGCGGATTGATCAATCTTTCACGGTCTATTTTTTCAAGACCCGCCGTGTTTACTGCTGCCTGATCGCAGACTATAGCGCGGACATTTAAGCCGGCTGCAGTGCAACACTTACCCGCCTGACCAATGGCTTGGGCGTATTTGTGAGTTACATTTTTGTTAACAAAATAGCTGTAATCACTTACCAGCCCTCTAACAAGGAATGTCAACATTCCAGTGGCTTGGGAGGAGTATTGTGCCTTATCGGAAATTCCGTCTCCCAGGTCTACGTAACCAATTGCTCGGTCAACATTGGCAAGATAGCATATTTCTGGTTGGATGAACATTTCATCAAAAATTAGTGAACAATTTCTGTGACTCTCATCCATTTTATGTACAAGTTTCTTCAACTTTTTAATATGTTCGCCTTGAAAGCCAGGCTCAAATACTTGGAGCGGCGGCGAAACACATTGTTTTTCTTCATGAGTCCTGTTCGTGCTCTTTGATTTAAGTTGAGAAATTTCTTTCCCTTAATCATTTATTTTTTGTAAATAATTTGTACTATCTTCACCTTGGACAGTGAATGCGTGCAATTTTTCATGCAAATTTTTAATTTCCTCTTTTAGGGAAATATTTTCCTCATTTAGGGCTTTACATTTCTTTTCCAAAAATTCATAGCCGGATTCTTGAGACAAATATGTATCTTCATTGTAATTGATATCATTATTATCTATTGATAGATCTATGTTATGCTTTTCAATATTATCTATTGATAGATCGGCAGTTTTGTTTTCAATATATTCTATTGAAACAATGTCTTTTTTTTTGCCAATTGCTGAGCGAACTCTCAAACAATGGCTTATGTCCTAAATTAACAAAAATGTAAATAAAAGTAATTAATATCATTTTAATTTGTTTGAATGAAGTACAATAGCGGGTGGAACGTTGTGAGTTGCTGCTGCGGCCGCAACTCTACATTTATACCCGATAACTAGTCAGTATGGCTACATTAAACATTTGTGAAACACATTTGTGTAGGTTCGACAGACGGACAGACTATAAAAACTAACTAGAAACTAACTTATTTTACTAACTTACCCAAATTTTCGGTTGGAAGACTTCCTGTTCGAATCCTCCCGTTCAAAATACACTCCTTCTGGAAATGCTTCGCGCATACTCGGGAGCGTGTGTTGTATTTTGATACATATGTTTAGGTTTTTAATCCATTTATTATGGATTTCACCCATCCTCGGAATAGCAAACGATTTTACGATTGAACATTATTAAACCCCCGCCCTATTTTGGTACTACGAGACTCTTTCAGGTACCGGCCGTAGCGTCGTTACAACAAATATATTCAGCCAGGCTCCATTTTTCACATTCACAAAAATTGTCCGATTTACTTTTGAATACACATAAATTGGGGCTCCCGCTTTCACAAAAACAATTATAAATCTATATGTCTATTAGAGCCCTGCATGAGTGCACAGTATTACAAAAATTATCCCATCTGGCTTAACTGAATCGTGTGCTACTCGAACACTATCAATATTTCACACTGTCTACAAAAACACATTGACAACATTCTCATGTATGAGCTAGAGTCATGATTCAGTTGAACTGTCAAAAAAAGCCAGTGTGAGTGCGATTCCCAGCAAATGATTTAGATACACATCACAGCAAAACCAGAAAGGCTACGCTGCTACTGTCATTCTACCAGCAACACTCGATATTGTTGAACTGTGCACTGTGAACACTATGCACACTCTGAGCATTGTGAACACTGTGTTAAAACCATATTTAATGTGAAAATATGTTGCTAAGAAAAATAATTTTGTTTAATTGGTTTTAGATTACATTTCATACTTTTTTAAATTTATATTTAAAAACATAATTTTGTTAACCATGTCGTCGCTGCCTGATATGGAGCTTCGTTTTTCACAAATTAAGTTCCTGTCTAACGAGAACACTCATTCGGAGAACGCTGACGATGCTGGTGTTGCAAATATCTTGCAGCTTAATTTGTACAATGTTGGGAACTGGAATTTGTTTTCGTTCCACCAGTGCAAAACATTGAATTCGTCTTTCATAGGTACTCTTATATTGGAGTACGCTACTATTTCTCTTGTCAAGACTTCTTCCTCTGACTGTCCTGAAAGCGGTTCGATAAAATCAGCTAGAAACTCTTCGAATTTATTCGAACAAGTCGCCGACAGGTCTAAGTTCTCTTTGTCATCAGTGAGAAACGAACGCATCATTTCCTTACACTCTTCAATCGTGAGGGTTCTATCCACTTGTCTCAATTGATTTGTTGGAGGGAATAAAAACAACGCAATTCTGTGGTACTTCGTTATGTACATACTTTAAAAGTACTGAGTCGATATGCATGCTCAAGGACCAGCTCAATTTTTGTTCAATATCCTTATCTGAATTAGCGTCTTTTGTGAACTTTTGAAGAGCATGAATGCGGGGAATAACCCAGTGCATGGTCGGATATTCGTCCGCCTCCAGGAATTTCGAAATTTCCTCGATTTTAGAGAGTACATTTGCGATTGCGGTAATGTCGCTATAGTTCAACCCATCTAAACGATTCATTTCGTTTTGTTCATTTAAAATTTGAACGACGTCAAGGACTGCGAATTAAATGTGCATATAATATTCGAATAGAAACACACGCATACATTTTTCTACTAAACTTACATAATCAAAAGAACCAACAATCGAATTTTCCATTTTCAGTAATTAGCAAAAAGGTACAAAAATCAAATGAAAATGTCCTTCTCGTTAGCTTTTTGACGTTTTCTTTTCTTTCGATTCGTTTGACTCACACATTCCACACTGCAGTGAGCAAAACAATGCACAACAAATTGAGCAAGAGAGACACCTCATACACTCTCTCTCTGACACAACGTTTTTAGTAACAGTGTGAGTGCGAGTCATACGATTTGACAGGAGTCACTCGACAATTATGCCTTGAGTCAATGAGTCAGCAAATGAAGTAAAGAAAATGAATTGAAAGATAGTGTGAAAAGGATACATGAATCATGTTTTGATACTGTGCACAGTGTGGCTCCTATCTGTTAATAAGAATTAGTGTGTACTCGTGTACATGTGCTGTTTTCTCTGAAGCCTATTTTTTAGACTGTTTTTTTTTACATATTTTACATTGTTCTAGCTTGTATTGTGAAATCATCTTTATAAAATACATACATATGTACGTAATATTTAACTTGCCACCTCAAGATAGATGGATATAGGTGGTTCCGGAACATATATTCCGTCCACGCATTGGGCAGCTCGGTACAGAGCCTTCCATGTACCTTGCTCAGGGGCCTGAAACATTTATTAATTATCTGTATAATGATTATAAAATACATTTTTCTTACCCCAATATTATTTTATAGCTCATCTATAAATATGCAGAACAGCTCTGTCTTCTCACATCTTTACTTTAGACGCTCGGCGTTGTCGCACCTCTCAATATTCCTCTTAAGCGGCTCGCCTCTTAATAATATTAAGCATTGTCATTGTAAAAAATATAATTGCACTTATCCGCAAGAAGTTTCACAGAAATGCTCTGGATAGACGATTCAAGATTATATTCATTTTTGGACTTCAATTAAACTTAAAGCTAATAGTAATCGCGTATAGGGAACAATTTCATGGGTAATCAACGACTTGGTTGTCGATCGCTTTCGGCGACAGGCAAACGAAGATTCTTCTTGGTGATCGGAAGTTACGCGGACCTGGCATGAACTAAGCCTTTTAGTGCATACCGTTTTTCTAAACTGGATCTGTTGTTATTATTCGTGACCATACTTTGTTTTACATTAAAAGTAACGACGTCATCGTGACAAAATTTCTTCAAATCTGCTTTTGATATAGCTTCATCAATACTTTCATATATTTTCAATGATTTTAAAAAGCATAAATCCAGGTGCTCTTACAGCCGAGAAAACTACAAAGTTGTCGCGGCATGTGGTGGGCAGAGCTGAACCACCTCTTTGCTAAGTCTCCGGCAGTCCGAGCGTTGAATTGTTAGATTTTCCATATCGTACAAGGTAGCTACTATGACCAATGTCATGTCGTAGACAGCTGATATTTCTTTTTTACTGAGCTTGAATTGAGAGCTTAAAATTGCAATTTTTAAGATGTTATTTGCTCGTGCCATCCAAAGAGCTTGATGCATTTCGCCAGCAGGTCCTATTTTTTGTTCGCCACCTAGGTATATTATGGAGATTTTAATTTACTTCCGAAATTCTCCTGTAGCATAATTTGGTCGGGACAAAAGTGACGTGGATAAGAGATGGCTAAGAGATAATATTAAAATAATAAAATAAAATATATTAAAATAATAAACATATGCGAATACACATATAGATACATAGGTACACAGAGGCAAGGGATACTAATCATATGCCTAAATAGGTCTAAAATAACCCAATCTGACACAAAGTCATTAGCTATGTTTCAAATCAGTTTGGAAAACAAAATTATGATGGTAGTTAAATGAAATAGGGTATAAAGATGTCCATACTCATAGCGGATACCTGTTGACCAGCAACAATGACCTTACATTACATAACACTTGAATACCCTCCACAAAAATGATGAAACTTGAAGAATTGTAGCGTAGTTCAGGAGAAAAATATAGTGGATTGGATGAATCTACAAGAATAATTTACAACCAGTACTATTTGTCGAAGTTTCCTGTTCACCTAATTAAATGAGGGGGGTTAAGTGGGCTAAGTTCGTTTTTTCATCGGTATATTTCTGACGGACGGTAATACTGCTGCTCGCTCCTGCTCCTCTCTTACGACGAAAAAATGAGTCGGGAGAGCGTAATTTCAAATGGACCATTGACATGGGTATGGACAATAGGCAAAAACAGCCAAGGCACATTGCTAGGTTCATAGAAACCTCACCTCGACGAAAAGGCCGATTTTCTCTTCAAGATATATTGGGCAAAGGGGTTGATTTTACCTTGCAAGCCTTGCGTTTTCTGGGCCGTTTTGCCTGTAGTCCATACCTTTTTTCCTCAGGCATTTCGGGGCGCGCGATTTGAAAGAACGGCCGTAGACCCAAAATGGCAAATATAATAGATAAGAGTTTAATCAGATGATTAGTTATGGGATATTCTTATGTTTTTGGCCTAATTTATGGTTTTAGCTAGCCAACACGATCTTAGCTCAATTAATACTGTACAAATGAAACGAAACCCAAAAACCACTCGTACACGGAGTACGATCCGTTTGTTTGTTTTTGTTCGTTATCGCCGCCACAACGTACCGAGCCGAGCCGGACGAAATAATTTTTGGCCTCTTGAGCACGTGAATATTGTTGTCGTTGCGCCCGTTGCACTTGCAGCCTGAGTTGGTGTTAGTTAGTGGTTAGTGTGTGTGACTCCGTGTCGTGTTGGTGTGAGTGTAGACGGGTCATTAAATCGGGGTGCCGCTCTTGCTCCCGTTGTTTGTTGCTGCTGCTGGTTGTTCTTTTGGTAAATTGCACAAGTGTAACGGTTTGCAAGAGGTCCAACAGCAACAGCCATGCGAATAATGTAAAGTGTGTAAACCAAAGAGAACCGCGAAAAAAGTGCAGCTCATTCAAACTGAATATGAAAGCAGGCACAAAATAAATTGCCATAAATTATTGCTATAAGCGTTTGCGTGATGAAAGAAACATAGTAAAGTGCAATAACAAATGAAAAGCGACCAAAAGCGAAATTGTGGAAAATACATGCATATATGTACACACATAACAGTGAATTGTGAAAATTAACATAGTGGAGGAGGAAACTAGTGGACGGAAAACAACAAAAAGAAAGAAGCAGAAGAAGCAGCAGAGGAAAAACGTTTGCTGCACTTACCCACCCCTCCTCTGCGTCCTTTTCCCAGGCCCTATCCCCTACCATCAGGCCAGGCTGGTTTTTGCTCTCTCTCCTCGTTGGGTTTCTCTCCTTCTGCCTTCTGTCAGCGGAAACCTGACATGCGCTCTCGTGCTCTCTCGCACTGCACTTCTGGTTTGCCCTTTTCGAGCTGCTGCTCCTTTTTATGAGTCACGAACGAGGGCAAAATGTGTAAAATAAGAAGAAATTGTGTAAGAAAACGCGGTGACAGTGCAAATGAGTGGCAAAAATAAGAAGTTGAGAAGGAATCTAGCAAACATCGGCAAATTCAACACAAAAGTGCAATGCTGTGATGTGTGAACCGGTCAAACAGAACGACTCATTTGTTCCCATAGATCCCCACCCCCTCACCCTCCCCTGTCCCTTTCATAGTACATTCTGCGAGTGAAATTTTGTGTGGAACAGCCGCTGCCTTCTGTTGGAGTCGAGGGCGGGTAAACAAATTAAATAATTTGTTTATAAAACTGTGAGAATGATGAGTGCCGCTGACGCATTTTGCTGCTAATCAGAGAAGAACAACCGCGGAGAGCGATCTCTTTATCTGTTCCGTTCTCTGACTCTCTCTTCCTCCTCCTACTGGTTCTTTCCATCCATATTTGGCCTTGTGTTTTATCTTAAATGCTTAGTCGCTGTACAAAGACTTGTTCTAATTAGCAAATGCTTGAGTTTTATCTTTCGGCGCTTGAAAAAAATCGATATATGTATAACGGGGCTGACGGGGGGTGTTGGTCAACATTTTTCGAGTGGTGGGTGACGACATTAACATCCCATGTGCCGTTGCTTTCCACCTTCTGTTCTGTCTGTCATTCATTCAATCCGGCAGGGTATTACTCATACACGGACACCTATTAAAAACGTGCGTGCATGCGTCCCCAGCCCTGACACTGACCACAGGTAAAAAGACAGAGAGAGTGCGAGAGAGAGCGGGCTTAGTTGCGCTCTCACAGACACGAGTTCTGTCTCTCTTTCTATGTCTTCTTCCTTTGCCTTTCTTTTGCCGGTCGCTTCTCTGTTTACAATTTCGTTTTAACCATCTGTGGAGGGGTAGAATCCAACCCCCAAAACGCAGCCATTTGGCGGCAGTACCATCAAATGGAACATTTGAATTTCCCTCGAAGGAAAATACGTGTAACGTAATCAAACATTTTCTAGTTCTCGGCCAGAATCATTCGAAGGGGTTGTTGTTGTGGTTGTTGCCTGCTTGTCGGCCTGGAAAATGCACTCAAGCGTTTGGGATCTTCTTCTTGCTGCGTGGCTGTACCCTGTACTTAGCGGGTATTTTGGGTCACCCCGTTAGGTCCGATCTTTGAGACTGTTTACTGTTGCGGGGGTATCCCTCAGTCGAGACACTCTCTATCGTTCCTACTAGTTTTTTATTTTTTTTATTATTTCTCGCTGTCTGACAAGTTTTACGTTTTTGTAGTGTTTCCTTCTATTGGGAGCGACATGCACTTGGCAGTCAGAGAACTCCATTGAGGTTGAGAGCCAGAACAGTAATCTTAATGTGTTCCGTCTCTCTCTGTCGCTATGGGGTGTGACGCGGTCGCTGGAGTTCAAGTGGCTCCAAGACTGCGCTTTTTGCATGCGAAATGGAGGCGTGTCCGCTTACATTAGAGTTGAATTAGTTTACTTGAAGCGGGCATTGGGACAAGTTTTTGGGATTGTATACAGGGTGTCTGCACTTCATTTGATGCGCCATCAAAGTCGTTTAGTTGCGCTCCATTAGCTAATGTTCTCACACTGGGCTGGCCTGGCAGATGGTTTCCCAGTTATCTGGTTGCATCAGACGAAGCATCGCCGACCCCGAAAGCATGTCGACGCGACCGGGGGACCCTATCTCGTGTGTGGCATCTCTGATAACCGAGACACAATACAATCAACAACTCGCTTTCCACACACCATCAAACAATCAAACTACATCAGACAGAAACTCCCAGCTCCTCTGATCTTTCCCCTTTGGAGCCGGGCCGGTAATTAAAGTTCCGCTGTTCAGCAAGCAACGCCCACAGAACAAATTTTTGAGAATGGGTCGAAGGGGAGCCTAATTAGTCGGAGATCGTCTAGCTGTCCATTTATCAATTAGTGTTAAACTAACTAATGGAACAGCTGCCCCTCAGATCCGATCCGCGGACCTTCGAGAAGGACGGACAAATACCGACCCCAATCGAGTATCAATTCAATTGAACCCGTTTACTCGTTACTCGTTTGACATGCAAATTTTTGTCTAACAAGCGAACCGATCCGGAGTTCTATTTGCCATGACATAATCCCCATAAATCGACCCTGGAGGCAATGATCTAATGGAGCAATCAATGCAATTCATTCCGAATATGATTTCATTGCGGTAGCCGCAGGCTTAGTTCTATATTTTACAAATACCCATAGCTTATTGGTAGGTTGGTTCCCATAGTTCGCCCCAGCCCTCCCATCGGGGTTTTCTTTTCCCATTTGTTTTTTTCTATTTCGAAGCGATGACGTTGTCAAACTTGTTTTGTTCCCTTCCATTCACATGAACCTATTTTTTATCAACGTTTATTGTTTTGCGACTGTTGCCTGTTTATTGCCTTTCCAACTGTCGCTTAATTGACTTCGTTGCGGACTGTGTCTCGCATATTCTCCAGTGCTAGAGACACCTCAGATGGCGGAGGGCAGATCTTCTCCATTCAAGAATTCTGAATACATCCCCCGATTCAATTGAGGGAGGTCTTATCTCTCAAGGGCCCCCGTTCCAGCCATATCTTGAGTTGGTTTCTGCACTCGCTCGAGTTTTATTCAAATTGAAATGGGACTTTGAGTGGCGCAATGCCTCATAAAGATATGCTGTCGAATAGGTATTTCTTGAAATTACTGATAACAGGGGAATTTTCGAATAAAAGTTTATGAATAGTTTATGAATTCGCATGATGATCGCATACGAGTCTGTTTTGAAGTGTAGGGAATTATTGATTTGGATTTTTGTAGTTGGAACAAGTGATTACAGCGGAAGAGGGCTGGTTACTCATTTATTACAGCGTTTTTTCCGCATAAGATAATAAAGAATCGTGGTGTTTAAGGCAAGATAGGCGTCTTTTCAACTGGACAAAGAGTATGGTTTCAAGGGATATACATATTTCTATTCTTATCTCTAAGATAGTTTCTTAGTCTATCAAAGATTTCAGAAATTCTCAGACTTTTCTTGCCTTGTCATCGGAATCTGGTGCAAGGAATCCTTCACTTGAGAGGAATTTCTTTAGTGGCCCTCCTGCCTCAAGACAAGTTGCATTCCCACCCAGCAACAACACAACCCCAGGGAGGCTGTCGGCAGCTCAGTCCTTGGCCTTCAGGCGTCGTCTCTTTTATTGGATTGCGGATTGCCGGCGCCGTCTTGTCACAACAGCTGCTGCTGGCGGTGCTAACGTCTCTGCCGCTTAGTTGGAGGGCAATCGCTGTCTCGTTTCGTTTCGTTTTCATTTGTTTGTTTGCTGTTTCGTTTTGTTGCTATTTTCGTTCCATTTGCGCAGCTAATTTGCAAGTAAAACGATCGGAGACGGTGCGGTGCTATGCGGTTTGGCTATGTTTTAATTAAGGCTAAATGTGGATCTGTCTCTGCCGCTGCTGGTCTTCAGGCCGGAAAGGAGAGGCCTCTCGTAAATCAGCAAAGAAGACGTGGAGTAGTAGCCGATTAGATCAGCATCAGGTTCCGTTAGTGGGAATGAGGCACAAAAGAGAGCCACACTGAGCGACAGAGAGCGACAGAGAGAGACCTGTCATGTCGTAACTGTTGTTTCAAGCGGCCGAAACTTATCAAGTCATGAGCGCAATCAAAAAGTAAAATAACGCTGCCTCCCCGCTTATCTGTTGATAAGCAAACCGACTCACGCACACACACACACATGCACATGCACACGCATGGCAGTAACGGTTTCTTCACTGCTTTTGAATGTGGCACTGCTTGATAGGTAGGGCGTCCGTCTGTCAGCTTGACAGGCGCCTGCTATAATCTGATTGAGCTACCAGCTCACGTCCCGCCTTTAGTAACGTTTTTTCTGGAATTTAGAGGGTATGAGGATTCTGGCCAGGTGTTTGCAAGGCAGAATCTGCTGAAAGACTGCAAAAACCATAGTCCCTTAAATATCCCCCTATAAACGATCGATCTGCAATCGAATCTAAAGTTACGGCCACTGAAGAATGCTTTTTTCCGATTTACTGCTGATAAAAGTCGAAAAGTCGTCGATCCCACGCGTCAATCATACATTCTTCCAATAATAATACATTTTAGCAGCGATAATTGGCCATTGAGCCGCCGGCAGAGCCAAAATGATAGGAAGACATTGACACAGAGAGAGAGGGAGAGATAGAGAGAGAGAGCCGCAATAACGGGGCAAAGCCAATAACAATTCTTGTTCTTCTTGTTTTCTTTTATGGCTTTTTGGTCAGCTTTTGTCAGTTGCACAGCTGCGTCTCTCTCGTTCTCTCTCTGGTTTTTTCTGTTTCTGTTTGTTCCTTTTTATTTCCGGTATAAAAAAACTTTGCGCATGCCTTTTCTCTTCTGCCAACAGAAGAAACCGGTCGCTCTCTCTCTCTCTCACTCGTTGCCTCTCTTTGCGGTTTTTGTTGACATTCTGATGCACTTCTACACACAAACACACACACACACACGCATAGGCACACAGGTAGCCGCTTACTTGCGGCTGCCCTTATCTGCGTTTGCTTTGTGGTTGCTTCTTTTGACTTTTCCGCTTCCTCTTCCACTTGGTTTTGTTGTTGCAATTGCTTTCCTCCAAAGGCAGCTTGGACTCTGTGACTCTCAAACTGTATTTTTTTTATCAGCAAGCGTTGATTGTTGCCTGTGTTGTTTTCCACTTAATTTGCCACTGACCCACAAACGAGAAATGAGAGCAGGCCCCACGATAAGGGGAACAAAAACCCACCGAGCAACCCTCCTCCCCTACAAACCCATCAACGAGAAAAGTGGATTTTGAAAGAGATTTTAAGGGCAGCCTGAAAATATGCAACACTTTTTGGGCCTACCAGTGTGTAGAATTCATGTCGAAAGAGTGTAGAATTGACAATTGTTTTCTGTGTAAAATTCTAATTATTGCAATTTTTTAAAACACAGTGTGTTCTGGAGGGGGGTCGGGGGGAGTAAGAGAGATCGAGTGCGAGTGTGAAAATTAAATGTAAAAATTCCAACTTTCAGGGAAATTGTGCAATTTGAAACTAAGCCTTAGTTAGGTTAAAACTGCCGTGCAATCCAACATAAGAGGAGCTCCCAGAAGAGCTACTGCAAAAACTGCAAAGACGGCGTCCCCCCGCAGCTACGTTCGCTCGCGCTCTACGCCCCAATCGCCGCACTCCCCGCAGGCGAGTGCGCACATCCTTGGTAGGGCCGCCCACTGCCAGTCACCGGCATCGCCGTCGCCGTCGCCATCATCGCCATCGCCGGCGTGCCCCACGCTGCGGCTGCAGCCACGCCTCCATCAGTCCGAGCAGCAGCTTTGCCAGCGGCGTCGCATCTATGCGTCCACGGGGAGTGCGGCAAATATTATGATGGATCGCGAATCCCTTAGCGAATGGGCTAAGGACAAGCCGCTCAGCATACTGCAGCTGGATCCGGCGGATCGGGCCGTGCTTCGTATAGCAGGTGAGTGAACCCCCCTCCAAACCCGTAGACCAAAAGCACCACCGTTTAATCCGTAATGCAACCCAACAATGCCAGGCTGATGGCTCCATTCAAATGACAATTATTTGCACGACCAAGTCCACGCCCCTCGACGGTTCATTGCACTCGCAGTGCTTGTTAAACTGTGCTTTATTTTCTATTTGCACTCGTTCTGCTGCCTTGCATCTGACGCAGCAGCAACGGCAGCAGCAGAATATTATGCGCCCATTCCACGCCAAATCGCCGAGTGCACGACCCGTTTTTCACCGATGCTGCTCGGCTAAAAATAGTGCAAATTTTAAGAAATTTAGTAGCTATTTATTCGGTTTTATCCCTAAATCTAAAGAAAATCCAAATTACTTTTATGAATACCAGATAAGTCGGGGAATTAAATACATAATATTAAAATATAAATTCTAAAAAAATATATATCGACCGGAAAAAGGCGTCGTGTAACAGTAGCTTAACGGTTGCAGCTTCCACTCGATCCACACCCATATTCCCCACACATTTCTCCATCTCCATCTCCCTCTCTCTCTCTCTCTCTCTCTCTGTTGCTCTTTTGGCCTGCCAGTCACTTGTGTGATTCTATTTCTGTTACGCCAACGGAGTTTTTACAGCCCACAGAACTATCCCTCACCGACCCGTCCTTCCTCTTACTTTTTGCAATGGCAAAATCGAAATTTATGTCGTCGTCGCCGTCGCCGTCGCAGTCTGAGGGCATTGTTTGTACAGAAACTGAGATACTTGTACGCGAACAAATGGAAGCAGAGCACAGCCTATTGAATACTTTTCGCATTGTGCCCAGGGAATGTGCCCTCCATACACATTTGCACGAGTGTATCTATATTATATACATATATCTCTCTCTGTCTCTGTCTCCTCGTATTTTAGAGGCAGGAAAAGAAATAATAATCAAAGGTTTTCCAAAAAGCCAAGCGAGACTCGAGCCTAGACGCCATGAGCCTTGTCATGCACACGAAATGTATCTTGTTTTTGTACTATTCTCGGGCATTCTCTTTTTCCTGTGCGTCTCAGGCATTTGCCTGACTATAGATCTGGATTCTTCGTTCCAAGAGTGTCTCTCAGAGAACTGGAACTTAAATGAAGGTGCTAAATAAAGAGAAAATCAAAAGGAATGATCTACAGGGCCCAAGTGCACAAGGCATTTTAATATAAGTAGATGTACAGAGACAGAATAAAGCAGAAAGACTGCTCTGTATAGCTTCTGGCGTCCTAGAACTTTCTTTTAGCTTCGGAAACAAACGAGGAGCATGTGTCACTGTCACTGTCACTTCCAGTTCCACTTTCCTTCCTTCTTGCACTGCTTCTCCTCGTCTCTTTGCTTCTCAGTTGTAATTGCTTTCAATTGAAATTGATTCAATAAGTGAAAACGCCCAAGATCGTGAACGAAACTGAAAACGAAACTCGTTTCACCTTAACGGATATGACTAGATGTATCTGCCAGTACGAGTATATATAAATTGAGATTGATGTCTGGAATTATGGCATTGGGCGGGTGGTCGTGGTCCCAGCCAGACACCGTCAACACCTACAACGAGTACGAGTACGAGTATCTTTCCGTCTATCTGCAGCTGTAGGTATAGGTATATCCGTAGATATGTAAATATGTATATTTCGCCTGTTCCCATTCCAGCATCCGAATTGCGACTCCGCCTGCGAAATGAAAAGTTTTTTCATAGAGTTTTGTTGTTTGCCCTGCTGTTGGCCGACTAGAGTTTTGGGTTTTAATTAGCCAACTGGCTCAGGGCTACACACGCACACAATTTGGCTACATGTAACGGAAAACTTACCCACATGAGTCCAATACTTGTTAATGGGATTCAACAGAACATAGTGATGATAAGACGTGTTAATACCCCGAAAGTCTCGATATATTTGTATATTTTAATTTAAAATTAAGACAATGAAAAAAATAAAAATAATTCGAAAAAATGTTAAAACAAGTAAAATATATAAATTAAACACGTAACTTCAAGACCTATCAAGCCAATATATGAGATCATTCGAAGATCCATTACATTTTGTTTGTAAATGTCAACATTTCGGAATATTTTGGACCGGAAACTTTCTGTTCTCACTTAAAATTGCTTTAAACTATCCAAAAATCGATTGTTATCGCGGCGCCAAGGCAACCATCGATAGTATCGATAATGGGCTCGATGACTTAACATCACTAAACACTGAACGACAAGAGTCAAGTAAACACACGGACACCCACACGCATCGTGAGGCAGATGAACCGTACTGCCTTCTGGGATCAGCTGAAAGATGTGCTAATGCCTTGATTAAATAATACATACTCGGGTTTTCGTAATAGTTTATTATTCACAATTGTTTTCGTGGGTATTTTTAAACACTTTGCAAGTCTACTTCTCACTTAATCTTTCTGTGTCTCCCTTTTTGTGGGCACGCCTGCGCAAAGTGAACCAATTTTGGTCTTCGATCTTGGGAATTGAGCAAAGCAAAGCAAAGATTAAGTAGGTGTTTGGTTGTTTGGTCGCTGGAGCTATAATATCGAGCCATTTTCGATTTGGATTTTGGATTATTTTGACGGCATTCGACAGCATTTATTTTTAGATATGTGTTATCATTGATGAGACAAGCGCTCGCGCCCAAAAACATCGCAATCGCTATCGAAGTGCCACTCGCTGGCGTCTAAGGCAGCGGTGGGCAGGCGTTTTGAACTTTGGAGCAGTCCAAAAAAGCACCCTTATCAGCGAAACTCAAGTCGAGCATCGATGTGTTAATCGACACTTATCGAAAATGATCGATATTCATTGCCATTTAATTTATTGTAATCGATATTTATTCAAACTATACCGATCCCTAATCGGAAGTAATCGAAATACACTTATGCATTGATGTTTCACTTAACATAATCGATATATACTCAAAACTCATGTGTTTTGTGCAATACTCGGCCATGGCATTCCCTCGAGTCGCGAGTCTATTATCATTGTGTCGTGTGATCTGGCAGCAGTCTAAGGCTTAGGGTTTGGCGAAGATCTGCTAATAACTGCTAAGAGGGCGGGCCAATCCCCAGTCCGCGGTAGCATCGATTGCAATGGGGAAAACACACACAGAGATTTTTCATTAATAAATCTTTACAGTTCCCCCTCCACACATACGAGTGCTGTGGCACTCTCCATCTGTATCTGAGATGATTAGATATGCTGGGCACACGCCATACGTGCACATTTCACGTATATATTCCGATTAATGGGCAAATTACGAGCTGGCCTGGCAACACAGGCCTCGCCTACCGGAAGTACAGTTGCCGCTAGGAAGCAATTAGAACTTTTGCCAGAGTTGTCGCCCCTGTTTTATCGAGTAGGTTGTATTTGTATCGCTTGCACTTGGCTTCTTTTTTGGGAGCATTCTTTTTTTGGGTTTTGGCTGTTGTATCTCTCAGATACGCAGATACACGCCTACCGACATAACACGATGTTGTTAATTGAAAACTGATAACTGTTTCTCTGTTTCCTCTGTTTCTCTTTTGCCGAAACTGAGCTTCTGCTTCTGTTTCTGTTTCTTTTTAGTAGTGCCTCCCTTTTGGCCTTTTGGGCTTTTTAATTGTCGTTATGTATGCGTGTCTCCATATCGATTCTCGATTCTCCATTCTCCATTCTCCAGCTGTGTGTATCTCTATCGTTATTCTACGTACCGCCTGTGGCCCCTGTGTTTGTCTAGATATCTCTAATTAGTTTCCAATTCAATTTGCATTTCTCGTTTGTTATGTTGCCCCCCTGTTCCTTCCCTTCCCCCATGTATCCACAGTAATTATTCGTCTTAAATTATGACATTTTTAAGTGTTCTGGAATTGAATGACGCTAAAACCAATGAAACCTCTGAATATATTGATAATGATTGGCATTGGCTTGCTTTTTGTAGGCTTTGCTTCTCTACTTTGTCGCGTGTTGAGTTCTTTATGTGCGAGAATGCGAGCTTCTTATAGATACATATGTAGGATAGGATTCGTTTCCGCTGAGTTATGATCGTTTTGAGGATCGTGTCTTGGGTGTGGACAGAGGAATACATAGTTTAAACAACTCCCTCTACACGCCCGGGAATAAAAACCGCATGCATGTCGTGTGCATGATGCGGGAAATTAAAGGCAATTCATGAAAATATTTATTTCGAATCATTAATAATACTTGTAACATTACTTGTATTCCCAAAATAGCAGGTGACACTCGTGAATCATATTCACACGAACCTGCAGTAAATATCTCGCATTCGAAACGGCTTTTTTCGTCTCGTACTTCCCCCAAGGCTACACCGTCCACCGTACACCATATGGCACCTTTCCCAGACAATTCTCTGTCACTCGAAAATCCCATCTCCATCTCCCCTACACGCTCCCTATCTGTACGCGTACATACCTACGAATGTATCTGCCTATCTCTGGCCCTGCGACAACCTCTTCTGAGTCATTAAGATAAGCAATTTTGTGTGTCAATTTGTCAACTCCAAAACGAAACAGAAATAAGGCTTTCGGGTTCGGATCAAAGCCAAGAACCGACAAGCACTTGAATATAAATAAAATCTATAAGGAATGTATCTACACACAAATTATTTGTACACAAATATTTAATTACGCTACTAATTGCCAGTGACGATACGATCCACGACAGCAGCACACTCCGGCAGTCCACGAGGTCAAGATACTTTGTCTTCGGGAGGGAGCGAGAGAGGGGGAAGATACAGATACTCCCCTCCCGCCGGCAGATGTTGTGCAATGTTTTTTTTTGCTACCACATCGCGAGTGGAGTGGATCACAAGTGGCTTTATTTATTTCACTTTTTCCATTCAAGGCGTTGGGGACTTGACTTTCACAGAAATTGCAATGATCTCAGAGCACTGCGTTCAATATCAGTTTATAGATATTTATGACCTGTTATATATAGTAATGTATCTCAGCCAGCGATTGCGTGTCTCTCTCTGTCTCTGTCTCTGTGTGTCTGTCTGTCTCTCTCTGTGTGGAGTGGGTGGAGTGGCCATGACGTCACTGCTGCAAAAGTGAAACAAGTTGGCCTTTGTCAGCAAATCATTTAAATGACATTACACGCGAATGAAACTAAACAACAAACGAATACGAATACGAATCGCAATCCCACAATGTTTGAGTATGGGACGCCCACAACAGCTGGGGAAACCTGTTTGCTAATATTATGGGATGGGACACAGTAACTACTGGATCTCCAGACAACAGTCACTGGGTCACAACTGCCACGTCCACAGCCACAATGGAAAGGGGGAGGCACGGGGCACCCTTGAGCTGGAGTGCAACTTACACGAATCTTCCATATTCCATTCTGTTTTGCCACCCTTGTTTGTACAGAGCACAGACGGGGAAACGATGTAATATACGTATCCATACACCACTATCTAATCGAGCAGAACTTGACACGTCCTGTTTATAATATATTCTTAGAGCAAAATCCCTTCAGTAATGTTTTATCAAAGTACCAAGCGAAGCAAAACATTATCATTTACACTGCGCACGTTCACATGTGAATGGTAATTTGCGGTTCAATATATAACAAACATCAGCTGTTATTCTCTGTTCATCGGATGTAATCGGATCCAACTAACTTAAAAAAAAATAAAATTAAAATTAAAAATTATAAATAAACTAAAACCAATATTTCTCTATTATATAAAATAGTTTTGGGTAGCGGTCTTTCCCCCTTGGTTTGGATTAGGAGGAAAATACCAATGTTTTTTAATAATTATGGGGCTTAGAGAAGAGTATCTTGACTTTGAAACATTCTTGGATTTGCTGTATTTTGACCAAAACCTCACCTCAGCCTTAATTAAGTATACTTCTTCCAAAGTCCTGTCTTCGATTTTCGATGAATCAGCGTGTGTTAAGGGTATTTGTAGTTGGCTTTCTCTTGGCCACTTTTTGATTGTTTACTTAGTGGTTGTTTGGAGGTCCACTCATCCGACATTCCTGTTGTATTTACTTTGTGACTGGACAGTTCAATAAGTTCACAAAAAGTATCGACAAAATTCCACATTGACACATTTCTCGTTTTGGGCCGTTTCGCAATATAAAATGCACAAAGTTAATGCCAGAGATAATGTCTCCATCCACAGAGGCCACTGTATGGAGCACATGACGTTTTGCTTTTGCCGATGGTGTGGGGAGTTGTGGTGTAGACGACGCCCTCTGCGACTGCAATTGCCGGCATTCCGCGGCCGAACGGGAAATTGTCTGGCAGCAGAGCGGAGCCTCAGGGGCGGAGCTTGTATGAGACGGATGCTGGTGGGGGACGGGGACGGGGACGGGGACGAGCGGAATTCCGAAAGCTGTGGGCGTAAGCGTCGTGGGCAGAGAGGGGCTTAGTAATAGTTAGAGTCCCACTCCGAACCGGAATCCCTTTTGGAATCGGAAAACTTTGATTGACACGCAAATGGCGTGTCAGAAGTCCATTCAAAGTACCATAAGCAATCAACTGGCAATTAAAGCCACCATTCCACCCCATTAGAAATCTGCTCAACGATGTGCGATTTCCAATTACTAATTAAAACAGCGATAAAACAGAAAGGAAGCAAAGCCCATGCCCATGCCCATGCAGATCCATCTTTTCAATATACTGGTTATAGGAATTCTAAAGTTGTAGGATATATTCTTGAATGGTTCGGAGAACCCTTGGAGAACATCTGTTCAATATCATATTACCCGCCTGCAATGAAACAACAAAAAAATGGGGTGAAAAATACGCCTTTAATTCGCTTGCAAATATCGATTGTCTTACGAGTGTATTGCCACTTGAGGAAGTGGCCTGTCAGAAAGGAGGGGGCTGGCTGGATTATCTAGATACAAGAATCACTCGACTGCGACTGCGACTGCGACCGAGACATGCAAATAAAAGAAGGCGTAACACACACACGTACAAGCATACAGTCTCGCCATGCCCGGTGTGTGTGTGTGTGCGTGAGTGTGTTTGAGAGCCGAAAAAAGCAAAGCTTTGGTCGCATTAAGCCTACGCCAAAAAAAATCCGACACTCATTTATGGACACTACTGTGGTGCGGGGCTTAGTCACACTCCTCCAGTCCAGTCCCAGGCCTGACTCACGCCCCGATGATCGAATATGAGTTTATGTGGAGATCGCCCCTTTGGACTCCTTCCTCTCTTTCATTTTCACTTCCGTTAGACATGAAACGGAATGAAGCTGGAACAGCTGTTTGCCTGTCGGCTCGCTGCTGCTGCTCTTGACTCGAGTTCCAGCTGGAATTCAACTTTCCATTTTCATAACGAGATTGTGATTGCCGCCGCCGCACAAAACCCACCCCAAAGTCAACTGCATCTTTAAAGCTCGCTCTCACGCAACGCTCAGCTGATCTGCGCGCGCTCTTCGAGTTGAGCGTGGAATAGCCACTCAACTCAATGCCTGCCCTGCTCTCTTTCGCTCTCTCCTCTGCCACTCTTTGGCGCTCACTAATCTTTTGCATCTTACATTTTTATGGATTCTTTTACTATTTTTACACATAAATATTTTTACTCTTGCCGCTGCCGCTGCCGCTGTCGCAGCTCTTCTACTTCTTCTTTTAATGGTTTTTGTTTATGTGAAGAAAAGTGCAATTTGTTTACAACCGGGGAGATCTTTTTTGTGCTCTCTTTTGCTTGAGGCTCGGCTCTGTTAATAAACCACAAGAAAAGACCACAGCCAAATTAGGGCTTTCTGTTTATTAACGGCCATGACCATTAGCGGTTTGTCTTTTTGGTCGACAAGCCCACATGTGATGTCCGTCTAAGCGGCTTCCTCTGGCCCGCAGAAGCCACACACATACACATGTACGCAGGGCAAGCTCGTAAGCACACAGATACTCGGACCAAATATGAGGAATTTCTTTCCATTTTGCACACTCAATGACAATTTTGGTCATTCATGCAGTCCCGCAGAGTAGCTCCACTCAAACTCGGAGTGCGAGAGACAAGAGACCTAAAGAGAGAGAGAGAGACGGCCCCGATCGTTCTCGCGCGCGCTCTCTTCCCATCAGTGCTGCCAGATTTTTAGAGCCACCATAAGCCGAGTGCTCAGCAATGTACAAACTCAATGCCTCCTGCATCTCTGTTTGTGGGGACTTTCTAACAAAAAGTATTGTTTTAGTTTGTGCCATGCTTGTATTGGACGCAATATGTTTTTTAGCGACAGCATGCTGCCGTAATTCGCACAACTTGGCCCCAATAAGCTAAATGAACTTTTAAATAAGCTAGATTTCAAGCTATAAGCATTTCAATTTGTTTTCAAGCTATTTGGTTTTAAAATAAGCCAACATGGCATCACTGCTTCCCACACAGGCCGCCGCCACGAGTACACCTGCCTCAATCAACTCAACGCTTGCTCTCTTGAGCGCATTCCACTTTCAGCAGCGATACCGAGCGGTTGGTGTCCCGCAATAACGAACAAAAATTATAAAAATTGAGAATCTAGTGAACGTGGATGTGTGAATGTGTGTGTGTAAATTTGTGAACGCACACACGCATCAGCACCGCCTGCCGTTTGTCTAACTTGGCCCTAAACGTGAGCAAAAGAGGCAGAAATCGAAGAAAACTACTTAGTTTTCTCCGTCTCTCTCTCTCTCCCTCTGTGTCCGCGAGTGTATGTGAGAATTCAGTGCGAAAAACGAATAGTGGAAGAGGCTTATTAATTCACAATTACATTGAATTATTGAACAACACTTGTAGAAAAAAACAGTGTTTATCTTTGGTGGAAAATAAAGAAATAAAAAAAAACTACAACAAAACACTATAGAAATAAATGAATGGCTAAATTGTGTGACTGACGCTTATCGTCCAAAACGAGAAGTTGAATTCCTTTGCGGCTGGGAATTCGGAATGGAAATGCAAACGGGAATTTGGAGTGCGAGTGAACAGGCTGGAAGCCGCCGAGCCAGTCGGTCCTTTCCTGCAGCAGCTGTGTTGCATTTTTGAAATATTTGCTTGAACCAAACACACAGACAGATCCCATCCCATCCCCCAAAACCCAAAGACAGTCCAAGAAGTTTCAACCGACTTGTGGTTCTTTCTTGCCATTTTTTGTTGTTGTTTGGCTGGCGGCTGTCGTCTGTCGGCTGGCTTTTCATTCAATAACCAGTTTTTGTGTCTTTTTGGTGAGCTTGAATTGCTCTTTAGGGGCGATCCGGGTCTCTCGCTGTTGATCGCTGCTGCACGCACAATAAAATAACAGAAATAATGTAGTAGTTTGTGTTTGATTTGGGTTTTCCTTTTGGAAAGAGAGCTACTCGCGCAGACAGAGAGACAAATTAGTCATGCCAAACGCATGCACAGGTCGTGTCTCGATCTCTTCTCTTTCCACCCTGCACTCTCTCCCTCTCACACTCTCTATCTCCCTCGGTATTTGTACCTGTAGTTTTCACATAGTTTTCTTAGAACAGGCACATGCCAGGCATAGTTCTAGCTCGCTCTTTGGCTTAGCTTAAAACGAGTGAAAGAGAAGCAAATGCAACATGTTCCCGCATAACTGTGCCAGCCAGTGTTGTGAAATGCAATGGGAACAGACCTAAACAACAAAACAACAACAACAAAAAACAGCCCAAGTTCAAAAAAGTGCAAGAGAAATATTTTCCATGAATTTATTGTGTGAAATTTTGCATGTGAATGGAAAACTGCACACGGAACCAGCAGCAGCAGCAACAATAACAAAACACAAGTGAAAATTATTAAGTGAAAGATGCAAAAACTGGAAAAACTTTAAAAGAAGGTGGCGCAAGAAAGAGAGGAAGTTTGGAAGGGAAATCCCCGATTTTGTGATCGAAGAAAGTGAAAGACTAAGGAAAAACTAAAACGAAGCCAAAAGAGAAAAAACATTTTGTTTGTCACTCCAAAATGCAAAACTTTAGCATAATTTGAATAAGTATAGCAGAAACTCAGAAAACAATAAACAGAAAAGTCTGAATGAAAAATGAGCGCCAGAAATGAAATGTGTCTTCCCAGATATACATATATACATACAAATGTCTTATACTAGGCGTATATACATATAACGGTGTGCGTATCTAATCAGAGCAACAACCCGTCTCCTGGGCCCGCAGCTGCCACATTAATTTATTTATATTTATTCGCCGAAAGAAGCAAACTCCATGGGAAGCAGAAGACCTCTTTTTGACCACAAGAGAGTTGTGCAAATGAAAGTAAACCCAAAAATAAATCAAAGTTTAACTTCATTTTTGTCGTTTGTTCGGAATGCAGAAAGAAAGGAGAAAAAGTGAAGCCATTGAGCTTTTGTCTGATTTCAATCTCGATCGCCCTTCTTCTGGTCGTTTCTCTATCGAATCCGACAGATACATAGTGTACATGTGTATCTGTGGCCCCAGCTCAGATACAGTTCAAGAGCCCCTTTGGCTCTTGGCGACAAAATGCACCTCTCTATGTGTCTCTCTCTGTATCTGGCAGATACATTTCGCTCAGTATGTTTTCTTTTATTTCTTGGCCTTTGGCCAATTGGAACAAAATGCCGGCAAACGCCAAGACAAAATAGTGGGGTATATGGTAGATACATACATATATAGTTTTATAGAAGACACTTCCTCAAACGGCAAGCGGCAGCCGGCAGCCGGCGACAACTTTTACTTAATTTTTCGGGTTTTCTTTTGCACTCGCCTCGGGAGATCTATCGCAAATTGCATCTCATTTGCCTTCAGCTGTGCTGTGCCGATGATTTCACGTTCAAGTACGCCAAGCGTTCCGTCTGAATCATCGCCACTCGTTAAAATTTATATATGTATATACACTGAAGTGTACTGAAAAACTCCAACTCCGCAGATAAACAAGAGCCAGCCATCCATTCCAACCGTTTGTCAATTGTGGGCAATAAAAATAAAATCCCAAAGTGCCATCCGACGAAGCAGTACAAGAAATCCATCCGCACACCCCACAGAAAGCAAAGCAGACACACACAAATATACATAAACTCCGAAACGTGCTAAAAATTTATAAATATACATACATCAAGTGTTCGGGGGAAAGTCTGTTCTTCGCTTTTAATGTTGTGCCACCCACAAGATGACGTCGCACTCCTACTATAAAGATCGCCTCGGCTTCGATCCCAATGAGCAGCAGCAGCAGCAGCCGCACCAGCAGAGCACCAACTCGATGAAGCGGAGCAGCTCGCGGCAGACGTCGCACCACCACCAGAGCTACCACCATGCAACAAGCAGCAGCCAGTCTCCGGCCCGAATCTCCGAGTCGCCCGGTGGTGGGGGCAACAATGGCAGCCTGGACTTCCATCAGTCGCAGCGGGAGCAGCGCGATCGGGAGATCTACAGCAGCAGCAGCAACAACAACAGTCACCATCATCAGCATCATCATCACCATCACCGATCCTCGGTGGGCAGTGCCACAGGAGCAGCAGCAGCAGCAGCTTCTCCCCTGTACGAAGGAAGTCCGGCCGCGCCCAAAAAGGCCAAGCACTCTTCGACGCAGCCACAGCCGCAGGGCGGATACGAGGATGCCCTCACCCAGTTCAAAGGTAGCATGTCCATTTGGGATCATTTTATTGAAGATTGGGACATAATGCGTAAGTCGGCACAAATAGAGTTTTCCACGGGATCCATTTCCGATTCCGTTTCCCTCAAGGCATGATCCAGTTGAAAGTTTCGTTGGTTCGTTTCATTAAATATCTGTTCAGATGGAGGTTCTCTTAATCCTCCTGTTGCCTGCTAAAATCTAACCAGCAAAGATACATGTCCCAAGCATATGTTGTATCTGTTCCCCTGCCAGCTCTAACAGTCCAAAAGATTTATTATTAATTTCTTGAGCGGAAATCATTTGCATTTGAAATTTTTGCCTGTTTGGTTCTAAACACTTTTTTGTATCTTTTGCTTCGGCCGAAACCGAAATCTGGCTTGTTTCTAGTCTGTAGCTGAATTCCAATTATGATTTTCTGCGCTGCGCTTAACTAACACGAAAACATGTTTTTCACTCCTCACACAATTATGACGGAAGCTTCGGAATCTTAGAAGTTGGAAGCGAATTATAAAGGGTCAAGGTCATGGCAATCAACTTTTGGCAGCTTAAGCTCTTTGCTTGCTCTTTTGATACGATCGCTGCTAACTAAAAACAAAGTTACAGGGCATTGTATTATGATTCTCAACTGGTTTAAGGGGTCAAATATATCATCAGCCAGAATACGAACTTGTTTAAGGATTATATATCATTTATGTACATATGCAAGCTTTTTCGGTGATCGAACATTTTCAAGGCCCTCATGAACCCATAACGAATGGAGCTAAAAGATTTCTCGAGCCTTCCATTAGGGGCCGCATTCTGCATTCAGTCCCTCTCTCGAGGGAAGTTCCACCTCAAAAAGTTCTTTGAAATAGGGTCTTTAGCAGAGTGCAAGCTCTTTTAATTTGGGATCGATGAGCCGCTGCTTAAGACTGGCATTCATGTTATGCCAACCCGAAGTTCAAGCACCGGGGGTGATTGCATTGCGATAGAAGGTTACATTATACACGTTCCCCCTCTAATGATATGCATTTGACATTCACCAGGGATTGCGGATCTTCAGGGATATGTCCCTGTCTCCCCGCCTTTTGGCTAACCAACAATGATATTAATTATTCCCAAATATAATATATTCCGCCAGTCACAAAGCTGTTGACACTTCTTGGGCAAACAAACCCGCGACGGTCGCGGGCCCCAGACACTCACACTCACACCTTTCTTGGCACATCAAATGGTGATCAAATAAAAGGGTCCCAGGCCCTGACCTTGAGGGGCGACGGGAACATTTCGCCAGCACAGCACCCAAAATTGATTGATAAACAGAGATTCAGTTAGGTCCCAGAAAAAAAAATTGGTTAACTTGGTTTATTTGTGGAAAACTGGTTAGAGTGGGGCCTGGCCTGTTCTGTTCTGGTTTCTTGTGATGAGGTTTCTCTGTGGCGTCTGTGGCTATCATCATCATCATCATCATCATAGCATTGCGGTCATCCGAAGCCGAATTTTTGCCAAAATTAACAGTAAGAATTCCTCGAATTTCAAACCGAAACTCATTTGCCTTTCAAAACGAGCTTGAAGCTTATTGACTTTTTGTAAACATTCGTGAGTGGTTTTTGTGTTTGATTTTTAAAGATACTGAATAGTTATTGAGACTAATTTGTTGGCGCCGTTGGCGCTGCGAGTTTGTCATAGATACGATCAGAATTCCGCTTTGGCGGTGCATTCCTTCATTCCCTCATAACTATTTCTGTCAGTCTGTCTCTGAGTTCATAGTTTATATCGGGCAAATCGTTGGGAATCGTCGGTGTGTTTCTTATCAACAGCGATTGCGAATGGTCAAAACAACAAAAGAACGTCCTTCACTAAAAAAAAAAAACCATTTTATTGTGCATTGTGTGTGCGTATGACATATGTATCTTTAAGAGTGCTAATCAATGACAATGACTAAATGCAAAAATAAACATTAACAAATATCAAATAAGCCACTCTTAATGTTTCCAGCAACAACCAAAAGCGGGACAGAGAGAGAGAGAGGGGGGAGTTTGCTTGGGTGGCCGTATCTTCTGATACCCTATTCTACGATCAGACGATTTCTAAGAATCAATAAAAGATGAGTCTGATATGAATTGAAATCTGATTGAGTTATGCCGGAAGGAAAGACAGATTCTGGCAATATTTATGGCTTTATACTATCAAGTTTATAGCAGTGTTCACCACAAATACTATGAAATTTAACTGATTAGTTGTGTGCGTAAACAACAGGCACAACGGAACACCAGACAACGGAAAAATGTGATTGTATTGGTGCCGGACACTGTTTTACACCGTACGTGTAGCGGCAGAGCAGCAGCAGAACACTTTTCCATCCTATCCTCATACCATTGAGAAAGACATATGTATAAATATATGTAGAAGGGTAATCTTATTCAGTGCAAACATTTCTGAAATATCATCATACTCTCAGTTAGAGTATAACAACAACAACAACAACTTAACGAACGTTTAATCGTCGAAAACGAATCCAACTTAGAACGTGACATCATCACGCGCTCTTCAAACGCCCCACCAACACAGAAGAAACTCCGATAGCGTTCTATATGTGTGTGAAGTCGAACACCTTTGCACAACAACAGCAACAACAACAACAGCAGCAGAAACAGAAACAACAATTTTCTGTGAATATTTATGAACGTTTTATTTTTTTTGTTCGCTGTTGCTATTATTGTTATTGGCTCTAAAAGGGGAAAGAAAGGGGGAAAAGAGCTGTCCGATTACGATTCCAGCTTGAATGCAATCGTGCAGAAAGATTTTCAGCCAAAGAAAAAGATCCATTAATGAATGGTTGGAGGCAAGGTCCCAGAGACAAGGAAGGTGGAATGAATGCGCCTGAATGGAAAATTGCAATCGAATGAGTCAGAGGTGGAAGGAACATGTTTAAACTCGAGCTCTCTTTCTTTTTCTCTGACTCGAGGAAGAGAGAGGGAGATCTCCACTTGCAAAAAAAGGGTACGAACGAATATTGCCTATAAAGTAAGAGCAGAACGAGAGTCCTAACATTGAGATCTTAAGGCTGACGTACAAGAAATACAATATGTTGATCTATTAGTACCTCTTTTGATTGTGGCATTGTTCAGTTTCCATCAATCTTAAACATTCGATCCATCACGATGTACTACTACTACTACTACTACCTATATTTTGATTTGTTCTTATCAACTGGACGATTATTTCATGTTTCTTAATATTAAACAGTGTTTCCACTCTAGACTCGTCGACGCCAAGTACAAATTTGCTACGATTTAATGTATTAAATGTTGGCCAATAATTGCATTAGCTATTATGTACTTATTTCCCATGGTGATAGCAGGGTACTACAATACCATTATAAAGCTTAACAATAATCCCTTTTCTGGTTCTCTAATATTGTTTCAAGGGCATTTCAGCTTCGAACCTTTTCATATTCATAGAGAGAGAGAGGGCGAGAGAGCAAGAGAGTGTTAAAGAGAGTAAAAGACAGTCAAACAGGTTGTTTCACTCATTTAATCGCGCTGGCTCTCGCCCACCGATTCCCTCTCTCTCTCTTTCTCTATCCCTCTCCCTTGCAGTTGTTTTTATCTTTCGGCGTTTTGTTTTGCTTTTGAGCTTCTACTCTGCCTCTGTCTCTCCGAGTTGAGTAGCTTTTGTATCCTCTTTTCTTTTCTATCCTCCACCTCATTCCATTTCCCTGTTTATTGTTTTATTTGTATGGCACTTCAGTTTATCGGGTTTATTGAACGACTTAATACTTTTACAATTTTACTGAAGGGGAGACCTTTCCATTCGATTCGATTGTGAATCGACGTTGAACTTTTCTGCGGATCGCCAGAGTAGTTCTGGACTGGCCTTTCCTTTGTTCTACAGTTGGGCCTGTGATTAGATAACGTGTGATCGGGTGGGATATACGCCACAAATATATGTATATATTATACAGGTACTATTGTACAAAAGACCCTGCATGGATGTTGTCTGGTGGAGCTATCAGCTATCAGCCCAAAGCAGCGTTTGTTACCCCACTGATTGCCGCACAAGCCGTTTAATCGTTTAACCGTTTAACAACCTGCAACATGTTCGGGACTTTTGTGCCGAAGGTAAAGAAGAACATGACCATTAGCTTATCTATAGATTGCCTATTCCTACGAAAGAACTCACAAATCAAAGCTGGATCTCCTCCTTCGACTTGTTATCGTTTTTTGGTGTTTATCAGGTCCGAGGCAAAGGCAGCATTGACCAAAGAGATACACCAAAGCGAGAGGCGGTACAGCGCGTAGAGAGAGTAAGAAGGAGCGGGTATTAATAAATAAAAAAAATGGTAAAACAAATTAATTAAAGCCTTAGGCCCGCACCCGCACCGTAAGCAAAAATAAAGGAAAGAAAAAAAGAATACACCCTCAAAAATCTATAAAATATAAAAAAAAAATAATTTTTTGCTTAAATTAGTTATGCTCCGCTGATTGGTAGGCGTTCGAATTTCGAACATTTTACATACATTATTAATTTCTCAATCAGCGATGATGCCATACCCCATAGAGTCTTCTTTCGGCACAAACTCCCCCGAACATTGCATGATTTTATGAGTACTAACCAAAATAGGCTCTGCTAAATGATGTTTTAATGCGATCTTTTCTTTTTTCCTTTGCACTAATTTTGCTTTAGACGAGCGCGATGCCATTCAGAAGAAGACATTCACAAAATGGGTTAACAAACATCTGAAAAAGGTGAGTAAATGGTTGAATTATCCTTCTCAAGAAACATCCAACCCCGACTCAAACTAAGAGCTTTTTCAAATCTGAACCCATTCCAAATTCCTTTCCAAGCAGCATTGGAAGTATGCCAAGGTATTGTCCAACACTAGGTTAAACATTTCAGTTTCGCTTAGCAACACTTAAAGAATCCTTGAACTGATGCGAAATAATAATTTTTTCAGACCTACACTATGCTACATGTGTGTGTTACCACAAATGGCATACCCTGTTGTTCTCAGTCTGTAAGTGAAATGGTATAACTCTTCTTTGTGTCAGTGAGAACTTGAATGGTTTTTGTTTCTTGCCTTTTAATCACCTGAAAGATGTTGAATTATTCTTGCACTTATTTTGCTGTTTATTTTGTTGTTCAATCGACAGAGATTTGAGTTTGTTTGCATGTTTGTTGTGTAGCTCCTCTTAAATTGATTGGCGAATTTCGCATTTAACTTTTACTTACGTATGTACCATTATTTTATTATTCCTTTCACACCCGCGCACCCGCACCCGCACCCGAACACTCGCCCGCAGGCCAATCGTCGTGTGGTGGACTTGTTTGAAGATCTGCGCGATGGTCACAACTTACTTTCACTCCTGGAGGTGCTATCTGGCGAACACCTGGTGAGTGGTCATACATCCATTCATTTGTTTTCAATTCACTTTTGTCACGCTCTCGCTCAACCACCTTCCATGACACTCTCTCTCTCTCTCTCTGTCTCTTTCCCCTTTAGCCACGCGAGAAAGGTAAGATGCGTTTCCATATGCTGCAGAATGCACAAATGGCCCTGGATTTTCTGCGCTACAAGAAGATCAAGCTGGTCAACATACGCGCCGAGGACATTGTGGACGGCAATCCGAAGCTGACTCTCGGCCTGATCTGGACGATCATATTGCACTTCCAGGTGAGTGGGGGGTGCAATGGTAATGCGTTTCGTCATTCTACGCATTCATTGATTGAGTAATTGGAGCAAAACTGTAGGCGTACCCTGTCGACTGTCGACTGTCGACTGAGGACTGTGGGCACCTCAAAGTCATCGAGACAGCGCCGCCCACGTACCGCCGCTTGGCTGTTGAAGGTGACCCCCGGCCAGAGTTTGTTTTCATTTGGGCGTTTTGGTTGGCTCGATCGATTCATTGAGCCGACTCGACGTCCCACACAGCAGCACCGCCACCACCAGCAGCAGCGCAGTGCTACAGTCTTGACACGCTACGAGCTACGCAAGATCTACCTAAAAATATTTGGCGAACGCGGCGCCGCCTTTTAAGGCAACCCGATTGCCTTCTCTTGGCCGCCGTTGCTGACTGACATACATAACAATGTTGTTGCTGTATCTATATCTGCCATTGTTGCTGTATCTGCTGCTACAGTTCGTCAGCTGCAAGGCCGTGAGTTGGCTGAACGGCCAGTGGATGGAGCAGCACTGGGATGGAGCTAGTTTGGGCCACCTACACAACAGCAACAGTCAGCAGTCAACAAGGGGGCTGCCAGGGCCAAAATCACACATAAATATTGGATGTACTTGATGGGGATTTAAGTGAAATGGAACTTATGCTGTTAGAGATCGATGTTCAACACAGATTTCGATTAATATAGGGAGATTTATCGATGTCATCGAAATATCGTTTTTAAATATCGACACGACTATGATTGTATCACAATTGATACGATACTAGGGGGTATTATGTGCAGACGCCTTGCAAGCTAAAGTTGATTGTTCAACAAGATGTTCTTTCGACTTTAATATCGATTAATTTAATTTTCCCAATCCCCTCGATATCTGAATCGATAAGTTTGAAAACAAATCAGAGGTCCATGAGTCGTGGTTGTTTTGGCAATCAATTGCAGGCGCTTACTCATCAGCAGCCCCCACCAGCATCATCATCATCGATCTCAACAAGATCATCGTCATGGCGCACACATTTCCGCACAAAACCAATCCCCCAACCAGCCAGCCAGCCAGCCAGCCAGTCAGTCAGTCAGTATGTGTGTCAACAGCAGCAGCAACAGCAACAGCAACAGCAACTAGATGCAATATAAAACTTGAATATTTCGTAATTTGCGACAAACGCAGATGCATTTTGAAGCTTGGAGCCTCGCTTGGCTGTGGCTTGACTCCGACTTGATCGATGGCGCACATAAATGCTCAATGATGCTGCCAGTTCACCGACCATGAGGCAACAACACGCAGCAGCAACAGCAGCAGCAACAGCAGCAGCAACATCAGCCACCGGGGCTGCCAAATGGCGCTCATTCAATTGAGGCGAACGAATTGTAAATCACTTGACAATGTGAAACTCAATCGCGCGTCATGTACTGTTTCGCTGGGATTTTTATTTATTATTTCTTGTCTGTTGTCTGGCCGCAGAAAGCGACAGCAGCAGCAGCAGCCACAATTGTCTGTTCCAAGGATTTATGTATATCGTTTTTGCTGCAATTGCGGGTGTCTGATGTCATCTGCAGCAGCAGAATATGCAAATCCCCCAGGCAGATCTCGACTTAAAAGGATATCTCCTCTTGATTTGCATACCAAATTCTCGATCTCCCAAATCCATACATATGTATGTACATACTATATCCAAATCCGAACCGACATCTTACAATTATGACATAATTCCTATTTTCCATTTGGGTGCGACAAACGAAGCTGTTTTCGTTTCGTTTGTGTGCGGATCATCGGGGTATTCAATTAATGAACAATGTGTTTTGTAGGTCAGCTATGGGAAAAGTAGTAGTATTATTATTATTAGTTTCCGAGCGGAGTCGGAGCAATTTCCGCAAACAGCAGCCGCTGGCAGTTTGTAACGCTGCTTGGCTTGTAATTAAGTTATAAATTGTGCAAGCAAATCGATTTGATCTATGAACCACCCACGACAACAATCAATCAGAGACTTGGGGGCTTTGCTTTGGCTCAGACTTTAAATGTCAGAGAAAATCCATCTGTTAGGCTTTTGAATACAGCTCAGAGATGGTTCGAGTGGATGTTCTAAAGCTCTCAATGAATTTATTTTTGCATTTTGAATGCATTTAGAATTTTATTTAGATTAAGTTTAAATGCTGAAGCAGAAGACTTTAATAGTTTAAAATTCGAACAAAATGGGGCAAGAGTCGAGCAGCAATGAATCTCGTCATTTGTTTTGTTTTTGCGTTCGTGTGAGCGAACCTCGATCCCAGTCTCAATTCGAACAGCTGTGTACATACTTCGTCATGCCCACGACATGTATTGTGTTTCTTTGGACACTCGGGAGTTCTCTTTTGAACTTTTCGCTTGTGCGTCTCGCAGCGATGGGAGCCATAGAAACAGCGATAGCAATTGGGAGCTGTTTTTTAATTAGGCCATCATTTACGATGGAAGGAAAATCCTTCCTGTGTGTTGAGTACTTCCTTTGGTAATCTAAAAGCTCTACTTGGTACTATACCGCAATCAATTTGAAAGATCTAGTGTTTTTAGCACACTTTAAGCCACCCCCTATGCCTATCTCAATCTCCATTTCCAGTCAGAATCCATTTAGCTAACCTTGCGGCTGCCACATCAATTTCCTAAGCTTCTCAATTGCTGAATTTGAATAATAAATTGATGGAACAACCCCTCGGGGGATCTCACTGAACGAGATCTGTGTCGAATGATTCTGACAAACGTTTTCATTATGAGCATCAGATAATTTTCCAAGCAATTTGCCATTTTTCATTGCTCGTTAGTTAGTTGGGGAGATACACGGACGCGTGGAGATGTATGCGAGGCATTTGTATTTGGCCAAAATACCATAACCGAGTTGTTTGGCCAAGTCGCCGAGGCATAAAGAAGTAACGCCTCGAAAGAAAGCCAACTGACAAACAGAGAGACGTCTCGTCAAGACAATGGCTGGCCCCAGCAGCAGAGACATTCTCACGTCATCGTTCCAAGTCAAAGTCGAAAAAGATTATTATTATTTGTTATTCGTTTGTTGGCATTTGATTTATTATAATACGTCGCGGTATGTGTTACAATAAAGTCAATGCCAGAGGCAGTAACAAGAATTGCTTATAAACCGAAATTCAAATAAGTGTAAAAGTATTTTCTGCCCTGTCCATGACATCAGCAGAGCCGTAGGAACGAAACGAAAGACTTCAACGCACAGGCAGCAAACGCGAGATGTGACCAGCTGTGTGCCGTATCAAATGGCCAAAGCGGAATGTTAACAACCCAACAACAAATGCACTTATTCGTCTTAATTTATGACATTGATGACTGAATTTTTGAATGGTTTTTGTCTCGGGTGTGTGTGAGTGTGGGCTGAGATCTCGAAATCTCGAAATCTATCTTTAGCAAAAATCAAAAACAGATAAAAAAACAGCGTCAGAGTTTCATTAATAAATCGAATCGACATTCGATGTGCACATATAAGGAAACCAGTCGTAAGATTCTTTCCCTCTCTCCCACTTGGTATGCAAATGCCAAAGATCTGTCTATAAAAGTTAGAGTCGACAGTTGTTTGCACTCGAATAGCGTTTACAAGTGTAAACGTGTTTCAAATGGCTTATAATTAATGTGAATGGAAAGCACACACACAGTGAAATCCATTAGCCAGATACAGATAGAAACGTATATACATTTCAGGTATGTAGATGAAATTACAAGCAGCTATGATATATCCCAAGGAATGCCACACCGCGGCGCCCACGCAGCCACCCACAATTTCCGATTTGGAACAGGGCTACAGGCACACAGATTCCCGACCTGAAGGGGGAACGGAACGGAACATGGGCAGGGACATGGAAAAGTGTCAGCTACTGGTTTCATTTTGTTTCCCCACCACAAACAACACGCTACAAGTGCAAAGCGCTGCTCAAATTACGATAGTTATGAGCATAATGCGGCATTTGTTTACTGGGTTGCATCATATCGGTATTAATAGGCCTGCGGCATGCCCGGCCCTGCCACTGCACCCCACTGCAGTGGCTAATTAGATTTGCAATGCATTTGTGCATTCGAACAGGGTCCGGACGGGACCGGACGGAACCGTCTCCGACCTGCCCGGCGACCCAACCAACTATCTTTGTTGACTGTAGCCATTCGAGAGTGTGTGTGAATAAAACAGCCACAGAAAACAGTTAATGCAGTCCAGCAAGTACATGGGCAGCACATTTAAGCTCTGGAACAGCTGTAGTCTTAGTCCATATGGGGCATTGACAGACAGGCAGACAGACGGTTCAGGCATGCAACATGCTAATTAGCCAGGTCTGTTGGTGCACACATAAATCAAAGCAAGCCACTCGTCAGTTTGCACTTCCGTCTGGGTAAATCAGCTATCACATCCGAGGAAACGAGTGTACAAGTATCTGTAAACCGATTTCAACACCCACCAGAGAGAGATACTCGTTCCCTTTCCGAGCAAATGTTCTATGTCTGCCCTTTTTTGGTTATAATCTGGCCTAGGAGCGGGGAAAGGCATGCAATCTGTTTATAATTTGCAATTAATAGAGATCTGAATAAATAAATCTTTGAAATGCTTTCAAATGTTGATTAAGTACGATTCTCGGGCGTTCTCTTCTGCAGCATTCGATTATGCGTTTCGAATCGAGGTCCAAGGATGTGCTGTTGAGTGCTACTACATTTTCGTTGGTTCCCATAGAACTAGTTCCTAAGATTTTCTCCATTTCCCTTGCCATTTTCGACCGCTCTTTGATGTAAGCCTGCACATAGTCATTATAATTTCTGTTTGGGCCATGTTTTTGGGTCACTCTGGTGTAATGGGTTTGTCGTGATGTGTTATGAGACGACTTGCTCGTAAATTCGAATTGCAAAGACCCTAAAATACCATGGGGTCATCGCGCAAAAAGGGATTTTTCCCCGCTAATCTGCTGGTTTTTGTTTCTATCTACTACAATATTTTTGTCTGCCTTCAGACCAGTGTGTGTAAGCTTTTTTAGAATTTTTTAAAAGTTTTTTTCTGATTTTTAATCAAAACTTGTTGTTCTCGCTTGTTTAATACATTCCACTACCGCTGCTACTGCCTTTACTGTTTTTTTCTTTCTCTTCTATGGATTCTTTTTCTGCCTTCTTCGTTGGGTTATTTTTTGGTCTCTTATTCTTCGTTCTTCTTGGTTTCTTCGGCGTCTTCTTCCTCTTCTAATTCCCATTGTTAATATTCTTTGTGAATGTATGAGAATACGGAAAAAGAAGTACCTCCGATGACGTACCCCACTGAATAGGAGAGCAGAGCCCCTCCTGAACCCTTGGAGCCCTGGAAGCAGTGGAAGAGAGAGGAAGCCAGAGAGCTCTGCCTCTCCTTTTGCCAGTGCTGCCAACCTTCTCGGTGCTGTAATTTTGTTGCTGTTCTTTCTGCGTTACATATGCGTTGGCGTAGGCGTCGCCGTGGACGTTGGCGTCGTTGCCATGGTGTTGGCTGCAAATACGTCATGAAAGCGGCACCGCAGCAACAGCAGCGGCAGAATCAGGTGGAACGCCAACCGCGGCGGTGGCGGCAGCGAAGCCAGCAATCCATAACGGGGGATGGCAGAGGCAGAGGCAACCACACTCGCACACACACAGCCACACACGCACAGCTGTCAGCACGATCGCGATTCCATATCCATATAAAAGTCCGACTTTGGCTTTTGACGCCAACGCTGAAGCAGCAGCAGCGACAGCGACAACAAAAGCGATCGCCGTGTGCCAATTCCACTCTGTTTCGGTTTCTGTTTCTGTTTTTTCTATTCTCACCTGTAACCGCGATTCGCAGCCGGCGTTGGCGTTGGCGCTGGCGCTGGCATCGACGTCAACACCTGGGCAGCAGCAGGCAGCAGCAGCACTAGCGGCCACACTTTAAGCATTTTAACTTGGCCAGATCGCGTTTAGTTGTTGTCGAGACGCCGCCGCACACAGCATTTGATGCCGCCGCTCCTCATGTTCATATTTGCATGCGTTCCGTAGCGGAACCAGAACTCTTCCGAACGAACCGTCGAACTACCACGAACGCGTCGCGTGTGTTCCCATCATCACAATCTGCCGACAAAGTGCTCCGTCCCCCCCAAAAAGCAAGCAAACTGCAATCCAACCAAAGCCCAAAAGTGTTCCAAAGCTGTTCAATTAATTCTCCTTCCTCCCGAGTACGAAAATACCGTATGATGTCAGACCCTGGGGGGTAGCGAGCTCCAAGCTATCCAATCCGATCAGATCCATCTACAACGTTATTAAGGCGACTGCAATCAGTTCTGTTTGATTTATTAAATGCCGCCAATTCCAATTGATTTCAATCGGAGCACTGCAATTGAGTTCCATTCGTAGCTCCGATCCTCAAGCCTATTTCAATTATTTTTGTTTTGTTTTATGACGAGTTTATTATTAAAGTGGGTCTCGAATCTGAGTGGATTTCTCAATTCGTTCGTTCGTTTGTTTGCAAACAAATGGAAACGGGAAAGGGAATGCAAATGGGAATGGAAATGCGAATGGACTGAAAAATAAAGTATAGAAGTAGCTGTAAAATAATGACGTACTCTCCTTGCTCCCTTTACCTACCGGTGTCTCTCTCTCTCTCTCTCTCTCTCTGTTTCCCTCTGGTTCCCCAGTTCCAGTTCAGAGCTTTTAGTTCTCGTATTTTTGTTGTTGCCATTTTTAACGACACGACGCTCTCCTCAAGTGGTTTATTATTATCGTCTGGTTGACGATGGCTGTCTCCCCACTCTACCTACTGTTGCTTTATTAATTTTAATTTATGAGGCTCCCCGAAAAAGCAGACAATTTGTTAAATTATTTGAAAGTGCCTTGCACTCGGCAGCGTTGGGCAATGCAAATTGGCAAGCATCTGAACATCTTCCGACGAACCATTCCGAACAGTAGCCACCCCAAATGGGCAACGACCATGTACATACCAGATGCTACATCGAAGCTGCCGCTTCGAGAGTCATTGAAAATGTCAAGCCATTAACGCCTCTTAGAGACGCCTCCACAGACACTTTAAGCCCAGGCATCAGCCGCAGGTATTTTTTCGTTTTTGTTTTTTGGAATAATCACATAAAAACCTCGCAGATCGTTTATAGTTTGCCCATGTGTGAGTGTATCAAATGTTGCAATTAGCATTTTTGGCCATATACATACATGTGTGTGCGTGTGTGTGCTGCTCTGGTCTGGTCACGGTGGTGCGCAGGCGTAGACAGGCGCAACGACAACCTCCAACCTCCAGTCTCCAGTCTCGGTTTCCAAATGCAAAGCAAACATTTCGTTTTTATTTTTGTATTTGTTCCCCGGGTGGGCGAACGTTTTGGACATGACAACTGTCTTATTGATCTTGAGCCATATAGTAGATTAATCAAGAGATTTCAGCTGAAAAAGTATTCATTAGTTGAGGTGTAATAAGAATATTCTACACAGCTTATGGGAAATACCCTAAAGAATGTAATGCCATAATGCCAGCTGTCATATCTGCACGTCCTTGCTCCCAAATGGTGCTTTTTGGACTGCATTACAGGAATAGTCCTAGATCGGACATTGATTTAGATTGAAAGCTTGATGAACACTTGTCCACTGATTACCCTGGTCATTATAGGACTCGCAAGTTGTTTGCTGTGATTATTGGATGCCAAATATTTGCGAGAGCTTTCGTTCATTTCCTGTTTCGACCGTTTCGAGCCTAGAGTGAATGCTTTCTGTTCCATTGCCATAATGTTTCCCCATGCAAATTAGGCTTGCGTTTGCGTGTCTTGGAAGCTCATGAATCCGCTGCCCATCATGATTCAGCAGCGCACATGAACTTGTAGGTATGGATGAAATGGGACGGGACGGGATGGAATGGGATTTTTTGCACAGTAGAAACAGCAAATAGCGCCCAGAGCAAGACTGACAGACAGTTGAGATAATTATGTGTACGTACAACACAATAAATAATTCGCAACAACAATGGGATGGAGCCCCTTCGCCCGTTCTCCCCCTGCTCGGAACACTTCAGTTCACTCTACTTGGCGCTCGCTGTGGGGTTTCTGCCAATGTCTAGGGCAATGCCGATGGCAGGCGGGGCGCCGGTGTGCAATAGAACAAGACATCCGGTGCCGGGTTTTGGGCTTTCGGCTTAGGCTTTGGGCTTTGGGCTTTGGTTGGTTTCGGCTTTGGCTTAATTAAACGCAAATTGCGGACCGGCAACTCAATTGTCTGCGAGCACGAAACGAACCAAAGAAAAAGAATAACAATTATTTTTAAATCACGCACAAAAATAGCAAAAAGAAACGCAAATTGAACGCGAAACGAAACGAATTGTAACGAACCCTAAACGAAACAAAGTGAACACGAAACGATAACAGCATCGATAACAACGATAGCTGCAACAATCGCGGCAAAATGCACTCCAGCTCGCAATCGACGCTAAAGCGCACACAACAGCTGGTGCGGCAAACGAATGGGGGCCGAGGCGACATCCTCAGCAGCGGCAGCGAAGTGGTCCACTCCTCCCGCGGTCCGCCCATCACCACCAACATCGATGACTCCAGTCTGCGCTACCGCCACGAAACGAAGCGGGAACGCACCGTCGAGGCTGTGATCACGGACTATCCGGGAGTGTCGCCTCTGGGCAGCGTGCCCCACGAGCGCACCAACTTTGAGCGTACGGTGACCTTCCAGGATGCGGCCGGAAATGGCAGGCGCACCTCCGAGAGTCGGGCCCTTGTCCCCTCAGGTGGGAACATCTCTGCGGCGGCCAGCAGCGGTAGCTACCAGCAGGTGACGCGCAACAAGCGCATCTCCACCGAAGTGCTGGGCTCCAGCGTGGAGAGTACCAAGACATCGCAACGGGCGCCCAATGGCCATCGACGCGTGACCACGCACATTGTCCGCAAGGTGACCACGCTGAGTCGTGCCGAGGAGAACGCCCAGCCCGCTGAGGATCTGTTGCCGCCCGCAAAAATGATACGCAGCTCGGAGCTGGAGTATCGACGGGCTCTGCCCGCCCCATTGGCCATTGAGTCGTCGTCCACGCAGCACAGAGAGGTAACGACTGCCTGGGGGGGTGTACATAAATCGATCCATATATCGATATCCATGCTGGAAGAGAGCTAGATGCTGCTGCTAGCCGAAAGCGAACGAAAGAATGGCACAGCCTTCGGCTGATGTCGTGTTTATACATACATATATCTATGTATATATTATTTATTTTTAAACGGATCCAAACGGATCAAATTCGCTAAAACTATTGCATAATATCCAAAGGACCTTACCCAGTTTTGCTCTGATTACTTTCTTTAATTTGATTTGCTTTTCGATGATTCCCTCACTAACGATTTATGGGCGCATTCCTCGACAGATCTCCGATATTGTTGTGGGCAAGGAGGACAACGTATCCGCACGTGAGGCTTTGCTGCGATGGGCGCGCCGCTCTACGGCTCGGTATCCGGGCGTGCGTGTAAACGATTTCACATCATCGTGGCGGGATGGACTGGCCTTCTCGGCTCTGGTGCACCGCAACCGACCGGACTTGCTTGACTGGCGAAAGGCAAGGAACGATCGGCCACGTGACCGCCTAGAGACGGCCTTCCACATTGTGGAGAAGGAGTATGGAGTCACCCGTCTATTGGATCCCGAGGGTAAGCCACAATAGATGGTGTTATCTTTCATGCTGTAGCTAATCCCCAACTATCTTTCCCAGATGTCGACACCAACGAGCCGGATGAGAAGTCTCTGATCACGTACATATCGTCGCTGTACGATGTGTTCCCGGAGCCGCCTTCGATCCATCCGTTGTTCGACATGGAGTCACAACGTCGGGTGCACGAGTACCGCGACTTGGCCCAGCAGTTCATCTACTGGTGCCGTGAGAAGACCGCCTACCTGCAGGAGCGCTCCTTCCCGCCCACGCTCATCGAGATGAAGCGTCTGCTGAGCGATCTGCAGCGCTTCCGCAGCGAGGAGGTGAGCGCCCGCAAGCGCGAAAAGTCAAAGCTCATTCAGATCTACAAGGAGCTGGAACGGTACTTTGAGACGGTGGGCGAGGTCGATGTGGAGGCCGAACTGCGGCCGGATGCCATCGAGAAGGCTTGGTATCGCATGAATACTGCCTTGCAGGACCGCGAGGTCATACTGCAGCAGGAGATCGAGCGCTTGGAGCGGCTGCAGCGCCTCGCAGACAAGGTGCAGCGCGAGATCAAGCATGTGGACCAAAAGCTAACAGATCTGGAGACCCGGATCGTGGAAGAGGGTCGTCGCATCGAGCGGCTGCATCCCGTAGATGCCAAGAGCATTGTGGAATCCCTTGAGACGGAGATCCGGCATCTGGAGGAGCCCATACAAGACATGAACCAGGACTGCCACGTGCTCAACGAGGGCCGCTATCCCCACGTGAGCGAGCTGCATAAGAAGGTCAACAAACTGCACCAACGCTGGGCTCAACTGCGCACCAATTTCCACACGAACTTGGTACAGAAGCTGTCCGGTTTGAAGTATCCCGTCCACGAGACGACCGTCACGCGTCAAACGCGCATGGTTGTCGAGTCCCGTCAGATCGACACGAATCCCCATTTCCGTGATCTGCAGGATCACATAGAATGGTGCCAGAACAAGCTGGTGAGTAGAAAACTTCTTGTGGCATAATCTGACAGTCTTACAAGCTCCTACTCTTTATCCATAGAAACAACTGCTGGCCGCTGACTATGGCAGCGATCTGCCATCGGTCAAGGAGGAACTGGATCGTCAGCAGCACGAGCACAAGATCATCGATCAATTCCACTCGAAAATACTCAACGACGAGCGCCAGCAGACAAAGTTCACCGGCGACGAGCTCAATCTCTACCAGCAGCGGCTCAATCAGCTGCAAAAGGTCTACGCGGAGCTCCTGAGCACCTCGACGAAGCGGCTGTCCGATCTGGACTCGCTGCAGCACTTCCTGGGCCAGGCCTCGGCAGAGCTCCAGTGGCTCAACGAGAAGGAGCAGGTGGAGATCACGCGTGACTGGGCGGACAAACAACTCGATCTGCCCTCCGTGCACAGATACTATGAGGTAAGTGGCGGGGCTAGGACTCCTCAGAGTTCACCTTAGAGCTAGTTTCATATGAGTGTTGTGCTTCTATTCTGTTTCTGCAAGCGTGCATTTGGTAATGGCGACGAGGTAAGATCACAATTGGTTTAAAAATTCAATGAAATTACATGAAATTCATCCGAAAAGCAACTCCAACCAAGTGCACTTCTGTTTCGACCCTATTTTATTCCATCACTCACCAGACACTGATTGTTTTTTCATCCAGAACCTTATGTCCGAACTGGAGAAGCGTGAGATGCACTTTGCCACCATCTTGGACCGAGGGGAGGCCCTGCTCAATCAGCAGCATCCGGCCTCCAAGTGCGTGGAGGCCCATCTGACGGCCCTGCAACAGCAGTGGGCCTGGCTGCTGCAGCTGACTCTCTGCCTGGAGGTGCACCTGAAGCATGCCACCGAGTACCATCAGTTCTTTGGCGAGATCAAGGACGCCGAACAGTGGCTGGCCAAGCGTGACGAGATACTCAACAGCAAGTTCTCGCAGTCCGACTTCGGCCTGGATCAGGGTGAGACGCTGCTGCGAGGCATGCAGGACCTGCGCGAGGAGCTGAACAGTTTCGGCGAAACAGTGGCCACACTGCAGCGTCGCGCCCAGACAATTGTGCCGCTGAACAAGCGCCGCCAGCCGGTGAACCGACAGGGACCCGTGCAGGCCATCTGCGCCTACAAGCAGCAGGGACAGCTGCAGATCGAAAAGGGCGAGACGGTGACCCTACTGGACAACTCGGGACGTGTCAAGTGGCGCGTGAGGACGGCCAAGGGCCAGGAGGGTTCCATACCCGGTGCCTGTCTGCTTCTGCCGCCGCCCGACCAGGAGGCCATCGATGCAGCCGAGCGACTGAAGCGTCTCTTCGATCGTTCCGTGGCCCTGTGGCAGAAGAAGCATCTGCGTCTGCGCCAGAACATGATATTCGCCACCATTCGCGTAGTGAAGGGCTGGGACTTTGACCAGTTCCTGGCCATGGGCCCCGAACAGCGCACGGCCATCAGGCGTGCCCTAAACGACGATGCGGACAAATTGCTCAGCGAGGGCGATCCCAATGACCCGCAGCTACGACGCCTGCGACGTGAAATGGACGAGGTCAATCGATTGTTCGATGAGTTCGAGAAGCGTGCTCGCGCCGAAGGTGAGTGTGGGCGACAGCCATTCAATTGCTGGCGTTTGCCAGCTGTCCAACTGGCTGGCATAGTAGTTAATTGATGAAAGCTAATTGAATTGAATGACCTGCCCGTAAGAGGCCTGAGGCTGAAACTCGTCTTAGTCTTGTTTAGTCTAGTCAGCCATGAAGAAGCTGTTCGCGAGTGCCAAAACGAGGGGTATTCCTCCTGGGATTCCGCCCAAAATGGAAATTAATGTTTGTATTTCGCTACCTATTTGCAGAGGAGAGCAAGCAGGCCAGCCGCATCTTCACCGAGGAGTGCATTGCCATCAAGGGCAAGCTGGAGGATATGGCTCGGGAGCTGGATCAGATAATACTCGCTCCATTGCCGCGCGATCTGGACTCTCTGGAGCATGTGCTCGAGATCCATGGCGACTATGAGCGAAGGTTGCATTTGCTCGAGCCGGAGCTGAAGCATCTGCAGGAGACATTCCGCACGATTGCCTTGAAGACGCCCGTGCTGAAGAAGTCGCTGGACAATCTGATGGAGCTCTGGAAGGAGCTGAACACGCAGAGCGGCCTGCACAAGGATCGATTGAAGCTGCTGGAGGCCTCGTTGGCCGGACTCGAGGATAACGAACATGTCATTTCCGAGCTGGAGAACGAGCTGGCCAGGCACCATGATCTGCCCTCTACGGCCGAGGGCCTGCAGCAGGTGTTCAAGCAATTGACCCAAATGCAGGACATCATTACCCAGCAGCAGCCGCAGATGGACAAGATGAACGATGCTGCCGATCAGCTGGGACGCATGGGTGTGCCCACCAAGGTGCTGGGCGATCTGAAGCGTCTGCATTCGAACGTGGAGCGTCTGAACACGCGCTGGAGTGCTGTCTGCAATCAGCTGGGCGAGAGGTATGTAGTGCCAGTGCCAGTGCCAGTCCCATTCCCAATCCCAGGCCACCTGCAAGCGAGAGAGCGATCGTCTCCGCTTCATTTGTGCTCAGGGATGGATGTGGGACCTGTTTCTAACATCTAACACCATCGATTGTTCGCACTCCCTTTTACAGAATGCGCTCATGCGAGACGGCCATTGGGCTGATGAAGAATCTCCAATCGAGCGTGCAAGTCGAGGAATCATGGGTGGATGGCACCACAGAGCGTCTGTCCGCCATGCCCACGGCCACTTCGGCCTACGAACTAGACGTGAGTACACATACCCGATCCATGCCCCGTGATCAATGCAATTATCATTTTGGATAGTATTCATATCTGATGAGAGATCGAGAGATCCTTAGATCCCCCTGTACAGTTTAAACAGTTAGTAGCTGGATTAGCCCTGTGCTGATCCCTGATCCTGCCTCGGGGCAACACAAAGTATATATATATATATATAGATATATGTAGCTGTAAATGGAATTCGTAGTGCCACTCCCGAACCCTGTCCAAAAGTAGATTTGCTATCAATTGTTGCTCCCCCTTGGGGGGCTGAAACCCGTTGGTGTTGGACACGATACAGTATTCTAAATGTAAAAGTATTCTTGTTTTGTATTTGTACTCCCATTTCCATTTACACTTGTTCACTTGTTTAACGATCTCCTCAAGTGTCCCTTGTCCGTACTCCGTATCTCTTGCAGTAGTTCTTTTGTCTAATCCAACAGCAGGAGACACCAGTCTCTGCCACCCACACAAGTATACACCCTGCTCCCCCCACACACGCACATTCGAACATTTGTACATATACAAGAACAGATCAAATCCAAATGTGGCCAAACTCTGGCCACCACCTCCTACACACGACAACAACCAGTGCCATATACGTGGCGACCGACCCCTCCACACTCTGTAAATTGATACCAAATTTGTGTTGGTAGTTTTTTGGAATTATACTACTTTTTATTCGTGTGTCTGTATATTTCTGTCTGTAGTTTGTCTGCCCTATACCCGTAAGCTGCACCTATACATACCTATACCTATATCGATGCCATATCTACATAAATATATATCACCCACTATTATATCGTATTTGTAGTTGAAAACTAATTGTATATGTATTTTTGTCTAATTTTTTATGTATTTTCACAAAAAAAAAATATTTCACACAACCAATCCAAAAATATTATCACACACTATAAACCAAAACAAAAACAAAACACACAATGAATGATCAACCAACTGAAATATCCTGAAACAAATACCAAACATTTGTTGTCCAAACAAACAAACAAAAAACCCCCTTCGAACCCCATATATAGAAACTGCTTGGAGCTGCAATCGAACGAAAACCAAAAATCGAAAACGTCAACGTGGCTGGAGGACGACTGATACGCGAAGCTAAGGTAAAAATTTGTATGCCTGTCCTGTGTGTGTGATCTGACTTATCGTAATCCAGTATCGGCTGCCCAGGATGGCAGATCTCTGAGACTTGGACGTGGGATAGATCTGCGAGTATATCCACCAGAGATCTGTCTATCGATTGGGTTGCGATAGGTCAGTGTTGTGTGGCAGAGCGCCAACTCTTTGGTATGATTGTGATTCGAGTGATTGTGAATGTTTCGAACGACAAAAACAAAACTCTTAGCCGACCCCTCTCTCTATCAACTGTCCTTTTTCCTATATATTTAATGCTTTTTAAACACTTTGAGCCTCCGACCAGGCTCAAATTTTAGTTCTTTTGTGGGTAGAAGGTGCGTCAATAACACTTGGGAAACAACAGAAAACAACAGATATTGACCAACAAACAACAAACCAAACAAACATTAAAACTTACCAAACAAAACAATTAAAAAGCAATTTTTATACCAAAAAGTAATGTCGTATTGATTAATCAATAAAATAAAAAGCACTAAATATATCCACCCTCAATCCCCTTGAAAACAACAACAACAACAGCAACAAAACCAATTGTTTAACACACAAACATTACTAACATTTAACCGATAATTAACCAAAAAACCCAACAACCAACCAACCATCCAATCAACCATCGGATCGGATCGGGAATGCCACCGATAGATCTACGACAGTAAATGCCTACGCTTTGTGGATTGGCTGCTGGAGGCACGTCCATCGTTCTCGCCGCCACGTCGTGACCTGCGGCCGGCGGACAGCGATCCGGGTGCCACACAGTATTACAGCCAGCGTTTGGACAATCTCAATACGAAATACGACAGGTTGCTGGAACAACTGTCGCAGCGGCTGAAGACCGCCATCGAAGTCAACGGCAGCGATGGTCTGGTGAGTAGTTGTAGCCCCACCCCCCTTTCCCCACTCAATCGATGGATATTTGCGGATCGGATCGGATGGAGTGGAATGGACTGACGTCAGAGTCTATTTGTACTTGGGCAAAGGCCAGGCCTAGACCTGTCAGAGTCATAATTCCAGGTTCAAGTTCAGCAAATCTTGTTTCGCTCTCGCTTTCGTTTTCTACAGTCGAGAGTTTTCAAATGCAAAAACGACCCCCGTCTCTCAGTTTTCTCCCATATGTTTCTGTATCTGTAGCTGTATCTGCTTCGACTATTATTAAATTAACCTTCAGAACGGGAGAGACACAATAATGACATCACATCGAGTCACGTCGAATTGTCCAAACATTCCGTCAATGAGCCACCGCACCACCGAGTGTCAAATGCTTGAAATGTTGCCGCCATAAATCACGGCTTGATTAATTTATAAAAATTTTAAACTATTTTTTGTTCTCCTGTTCGTGACTGTTGTTTGTCTGCTCTGCTGATGCGAGCGAATTGATGCAGTAATTTGTACAAAGTTTGGGATATAAAAATAAATATTGCATCAGGAGTAGCTCCATGAAACCATGAAAATAGCCATTGTCATGTGGCTGGCCAATTAGGCAAATGGGAGACAGATTTCAAATTAAGAATGACGCCGCTGAATTCTATAAATATTAATGAGTCTGCGGTTCCTATATAGCCGATACCCGATAGCCATACCTATAGCCAAAACTCATTGCCAGTGGCACGTCATCAACGTCTTTGTCGCCATAGCGATTCGATCTGTCAACTCTTGACAACGGGTTTGGCCTGAACGATCCAAGAGATTCTCAATTAAAAGATCGACTTAGGCAGCTATTTTGACCATAAGTTTGGTAACTGGTTTTCGGGGGAGAATGTTTTCGCAAGCTGCTCAAATATTTGCCTGGGATCGATTTCTGATGATCTTACAATGTAAATATGGGTTCAATCAACTCTTACTTGTACTTAAATAGAAGAAAGCGATTTCCATGGCCGCTCTCTCTCGTTCAGTGTGAGCCCCCTGGCGGTGTGAGCGAGACATAATGGCCGGATGGTAATTCGATGGTGAAAAGAAAGATAGATGTAACGAAAACAGCTAGAATATTTGCGTGCACACCGCTAATGTAGATATAACTGCCATTTATCTTTCTTTTCCGATCTGTGATTAATTTTTTTAAGTGATTCAATGTGTGCCAAATGGTAGCTTGGGAATCTTCGGCAGACTTTCAGAGGCGTTGCCTTCGTACCGAGGCCAGATTTTAGGAGTGACATCATTGTGTACCTCTACGACTGACTCCATTACCAACATTGCCTTCGACTTTCGGCTTAACTTGATATGCATAGCATGGGCGGGCTGCTGGCTTAACTAGAGTGAATGAATATATTTGTGTATATACTCGAATGTTACGTTTTTTTTTTTTTTTTTTTCTATTTGAAGGTTAGATGGTTGTCAAACTGGTTTGGCGCTTCTCTTTGAAATAATATCTCAAAGAATTTTGTTCTTCTGACTTCCGTATATTGTTTTCGACTTTAAATTGGAGCCCAACACCGGCCCTCTCCCTCTCCCTGGCCCCTCTCTATACGCTTAACCCTTGCCAGAGAAAGATAACCCCCTAACCCCTGTTTTGTAAACGACTTGTTTATCATTTTGGCGCAACAGCTGAGGAATCCTAGCCGGCATTTGCAAGCTCTCTCTGTCTCTCTCTCAACTGTCGCGCACTCTGGCGCTCTCTGGCTGTGCTCCCACCAAAAGCTCGCTCTCCACTCGCCATGCGATGGGCCTCAGCCCCACTGTGCTCTAGCAGCCCCATTCAGTTCCGAAAGCGACGTGGTTGTGTAACGACGCAACGCTTCTTCGTGAGTCGTGTGTGTGTGTGCGGCAAACGGCAAACGAAACCCCGACAAAGGGGCACAGAACAACCTCAAAGGTTGCCCGGCCGGATAGTTGCAAGGCGTATAATCGTACTGTGAAAATTGAATTGTAAAACAAGCGTGTAATTATGTGCGAAAAGAATAAATAAGAGAAAGGCCGGACATTGCTCATACGCCGCATGGGCCACATGATGTCACATACTACGGCCGTATAGAAAGTGTGTCTGTGGCCGTGTCCGTGCCGCTTCTTCAATTGAACGCGAATCGCGTCGCATGGCCCGCTTTTATTTTTTTAATAGAAATTTAAATTTACTGCCGCCAACCCACGTACTCATTTCGAAGCAAAAGAGTTCTACATTGCGTATAAAGTGGCCCAAAATGAAGTCACGTCACTCTCTGTAGAACTCGAATAGAAACTCAGAACCGAACCGAACAGAACAGAACAGACCGAAACACTCTCGAAAGTGTGAAAATGAAAATAAAAGAAATACATTATTAATATAGCCTTGAGCATGTCGCAAGAGAGGGAATGTTGATTTTTGTTTTGTATTTGGCGTTAATGAAAATACAAAAGACCCTAAAAAAAGAAAAACACACAACAAATTACACACACACAAGGAAATAACAATAAAAAGAGTTGATGCCATGACTCGCGTGCGATTTTTGAATCGTTAAAAATTGCATAAAGCACTAAATTCCGACCATTATCAGCTGCTGCTAAAATTGAAGACAAGCCAAAAATGTGAAATTATCAGAAATACTATTTAGTGAATAATGAATGTATGAATTATTGCTTCCTATCAACGCCTGAGATCGACTGTGTCAGGGCTGCGGCGTTAATCTTATCTATGGAGGTGCAGTCCATCAGACAGGGGAGAGAGCGATCGTTTCCATGTTTTGGTTTACCTGGAAATACAAAACACTGGCATATTGGAGTGGATTGCGATGGCGATACCCCATTTTTCTCTGTTTGATTTCATTGGCCTCTTCCTGCACTTTTCCTTCCTTCCATCTTTTATCGATTAAACGCGGCTGTGGCCATAGCTGTTTCGGCTGTCGTCGTTTGTTTTATTCCTCAATATATATTTTTAGCGGCATTCTAACATATTTCAGTGCCCAATAAATTAGAAATGAAAGGGAGCGTTCGTTCTGTTGGGTCTTTGTCCCCACTAGACGGGGCCAGGCGCCTATTTTCGTTTTTTGTGCTCTTTTTTGTTTGTTGTTTTAGTGGCAGAGGCGAGGTCTCATTGCAGGCAGATTGCTGCATGCTGCAAAGCTCTCTCTCTCTCTCTCTCTCTCTCTGTCTATGCCTCTGGTTCTCGTAAGTTCTCCCTTGGTTGAACGCCGGCACAACGTGGCGTATTAGTCATGTTATCAGTGTCAAGCGCATCCCCGACTCTATGCATTCGATTTGGGCCAAGTAGCTTCTTAATCTACTTATGAAAAACGCTCTCAACATCTCTGATTATTATTTAGTTTCACTTTTTGCGGTTTGTTGTGCGGGCGCTCGACAAAAACTTGTTTCATTTCAAATCAAATAATCGCCTCTGATGACATCATTGTGCTCGTACTCGTATATTTACTACATATGTGTGTGTCTCGGTGTGTGTGCGTGTTTTTGTTAATTATAATTTATTTGTTGCTTTTTGACCAACTCTAGGGCAACCTTGTGGGCTGGCAGCGGGAGCAGCAGCCGCATACTCGTATTTTTCGAATCAAGATGCAAATCGAGAACATTGATCACTCTACCAAGAGGCAAGTAGTATCCCCTCCTTTCAAAATGACTTCATCTGGCAACTGATTCTGAGAATGAGTGACGTCAGTGCAATCCTAAATGAAGTTACGACTCTCGGGCCATATGTCAGACATTGAATCACAGCGCAGAGTGTCTATAGAATGGAACATAAAGATAAAAAGATAAAGATGTGCTGTGGATACTCCACACAACAAAAAAGAACTCTTTCCCGGGGTAATCACCCGTTTATAATTCAGATTCATATACAAAAAATATGTGTGCACTCTTTCACTATTTACAGAACGAGCACTCGAGTACTCGGGCACCCTGACCTTGCCCTGCCATTCCCTGCTCTGCCCTCTTCTTCCAACAAAACCGCACCATTTCAGAATATTAAAAAAAAACATACATACAAGGTGCATCTCGTCTGTTCGACTAGAAAAACATTATACATGTCGTGTGAATGACGAGACTCTTGGTACTAGAGTCTCTCCGATTAGGGGTTGCCTTTTTGTTTGTTGCACTGCTCCCAAGTTCCACAAACATATGCCCACTGCGGGCTCCATAGCGTCATTTCTATTTTCATAAAGGCTTTGGGTTTCGGCTTTGTGTTTTTTTGTTGTGTACTGTGCTTTTTGTCTGCTTAGGTCGGGGCTGATATTAGTGCTAAAATATGTGTGCATGTGCTTTTGGGGGGTGCGAAAGGGATGTAGGAAGTGCCTAATCCGGCAAATGGATGAACAACAAACATCAAGCCTGATGGTGCCTCGGAACTTTGTTTTTAAAGCGGAAGACTCGGCTGCTGCCCCAAACAAAGCAGAAACGCAACTCTTAGGTTTGCTTTATCGCCTGGCACTTATCTGACAGGCCGTATCATATCAACAAGAGCGAAAAAAGACATTAACGCATGCCATAAACAAACAACATTCCCAGTTTGCGACTCTCGACAGACTTCAAAAGTGAACGCGCTGTGCCCCCGACACTCGTATCGTATCGTATCGTAAATCGTATAAAGTAAATCTCTAATTGTTTCTGTCACCAAATTCAATCTCGTGCAGAGCATTCAAGAAGCCCCAAACTTGCCCAATCAAGTGGCTGACTATGACTTTGTCGAACTGAATCGATCGAAAAGCAAAGCCCTAGACATGCCCCAGCATAGATCGGGTCGCAAGGCGACCAAAGCCCAAAGCAAAAGCCAAACCCAAATCAAAACTACAACTGTCAAAGTGGCAGAGGAAAGTGACTACGACTTTGCGTTCGAGTTTCAGGTAATGCTCTCCATCCACCCACTCCCGCTCCGAACTCCGCCCAAGCTCCGCAAAAGCTTCCAACGATTCCATTCTTGACCCCGTCCCTGCTTTCCTATAAGTAATCCTAACCTAAATTCATTTCGTTTGCGGTCTAGCAATACGCTGAGAGTCTACAGAAACCGCTCAAGACCTTTAGGGTTGACTTCAGTGCGGGCAGCGTGCCAACTGGCGATGGCCATGCTGCACGCCCGGAGGATCTCTACACGACCACCTACAGCACCACACAGTGAGTAAATCTATCCGCTAAAGGAAACCAATCCCTGCTAATTGCTCTCCCTGTCTCCGACTCAGATTCAGCTCAACGAAGACAACGAAAAGCTCCTCGAAGAGCATCTACAGCAGCGACAACTTGGATCCCGCTAGTCAGGAGTTGGCGAATGCCTCCCCAATTGGAACGCAGATCCAGTTCAATGAGATCCGTACGCTGAAGCGTTCCCAGCAGTTCCCAGGCGGCAACTCCGTGTTGGATATTGCCGGTATACGCGACCCCCGCACGGGCCGTATTCTAACCATTGGGGAGGCCATTCAGCTGCGGATCCTGGATGTGCGCACCGGCGAGATGCTGGTGGGCGATCGTCGGATAACCCTGGAACAGGCCGCCGAACAGGGACTGATCGATTCGCAGCTGGCCAGGCAGCTGCTTCAGCCTGGAGCAGGACGCGATCCCAGCGGAAGGGAGCTGTCGCTGCTCGAGGTGATACAGCGCGAGATCAGCGAGGCTGAGTCCGGCTACGAGACGGCCGAGAAGCGCATCAAGGTAAACAGCGTAGTAACGACGGAGGCGGCAGGATCGCCCGAGAATCCCTGTAATATTGCCGACGCCATTTCCGCGGGGAGTGTGGACACCAAGACAGGCCTGTACCGGGTCAAGTCGGGGCAGACCATCAGCCTGGCGGAGGCCTACGAGCGCGGCTACCTCATCCGGCACGAGTCGGTGACAATCAAGTCGAATGCGCTCTGCCTCAGCGATGCCATTGCCCACGGGCTGGTCGATGCCGCCGGCTGGATAGCGGACCGCAACTCCGGCGACAAGTTCCGGCTGGACTCGGCCATTGCCAATCAGCTAATCGATGCGAGCGTGCGCGAAGTGGTGGACGCGAAGCGGGACGTCAAGATTACACTACAGGAAGCCCTGCAGTCGGGCGTGCTGAACGCGAAAACGGGTCGGTACGTGAACGAGGTGACCAAGGAGAAGCTCACCTTCTCCGAGGCGCGCAGCCGGCAGCTGATCGTGAAACCCTACACGTTGAAAGACATCTGCGACCTGAACCTGCTCGACCGGCAGACAGGAAAGATAACGAGTCCGATGCGCCGCGAAAAACTAAGCATCATGCAGGCCATCGAGGTCGGTGTGCTCGACGGGAATCAACTGAAGTGCATCACCAAGCGAAAGGGTGAGCTGGTCACACTGCAGGAGGCCATCGCGGATGGCATTGTCCTGCCCGCGGAGGTCAAGTATCGCGACTTTATGACCGGCGAGCTAATCGCCATTCCCGATGCCGTGGAACGCGGCCTAATCAGCTCGGTGTCCCAGCGTTCGATATTTGATATAGACGGATTCAAGGACCTGCGCAGCAACGACTATGTTAGCTTTAATGTGGCCCTCTCGCGCGATTTGCTGCGGCGCAAGAGCACGGGCTTTGCCTTAGAGACAGCAGGTAGGGAGAAGGACAAGGAAAGCCTGGGCGTGCCACTCGAGGTGGCCGTAGGTGAGGGTCTCGTCCGTCAGGAGGTCTACGAGATGTTCAATCGTGGGATTGGCGTACACAACGCCAGCGGCCAGGAGCTGAGCGTCTTTGATCTGGTCTATCACAATCTGATCGACCCGAAGACGGGCTACCTGTTGGACCCAAAGACGGGGGACGGGGTGGAGACAGTGCCTTTGGACACCGCAATCGAGCGGAAGTTCATTACCCCCGAGGGGGCTCTCCTGCTGAGCAGTCTGCTCAACATAACTCTGACCACGGAGACGGTGACGCGGACAATCAATCGGTATGTGACGATCCGGGCGGGTTCCCAGGAGCCAGGAGTCGGAGTAGCCGTAGGCGAAAGTGTGCTGCTAACTTTCACGGAGGCAGTGCGCCAGGGCTTCATCGACGAGGACAGACAGCTGTTCAAGGACCCCAAGACAGGGAATATCTACTCGGTGCAGCAGGCCCTCAACTTCGGCCTGCTAGTGCCCGACAGCAATCAGACAGTGCCGGAGATAACGAACCGCAAGAAGACCAAGTCTACCATCACGATTGTCACCAAACAGATCCTGCCCGAGGCAGAGCCCATCAAGCTGAACACCCAGCAAACGCACACCAAGTACGTGGAGAAATCCGTGGAGATACCCATCTCCCAAGAGCTGGTGAGCAGCAGCAGCCACATGCAGCAGGAGCAGAACGTAACGGAGCGACAGATAATGGAGCTGCCGCCTGGAGGATGGCGCCTCAAGGATGCCATCGAGCAGCGACTGTTCAATCCCGATACTGGTGTGTTCCATGTCCAGGGCACCGATCGCCTGGTCAGCTTTGAGGAGTGCATCGACAAGCAGATCATCAACAATCTGTCGGTCTCTGTGCTGGATCCCAGCACACCCAGCGACAAGCTCTCTGTGAAGTCCGCCTTCGAGCGGAAGATCCTGGACAGTTATGGAAACTACACGAACGGTCGGCAACAGGTCCTTGGCATGCGCAGTGCCATAGACGAGGGCAAGATCGTATTGGAGACGGTTCCTGCCACGCGCGGATCGAATCAAAAGACGATCCTGCGCATAACGAGGGTCAACAACATGCCGGATGTGCTGGAGGTGTCCACTCCTCTGAAGGATGCTCCTCCCAAGTTTCTGGAGGTCAAAACCTGCCAGCGAGAGCTGGCCTCCCCCGAGCCCTTGCAAATTGCTCCTGGGGCCATCTACGATCCATCCACAGCTCTGGTGATCTTCACACAGACCGGGGAGACGGAGAACATCTTTGATGCGGCCCGTTTGGGGCTGGTCGATGAGCAGCTGATCAGGATTGTCGATCCCACCACCAGGCAGGAGATTTCTGTAACCGAGGCGATTGCACGCTCCATCTACGATCCGCGTACGGCCACTATACTCAATGCAGAAGGCCAACCCGTGGATTTGATAACCGCCACCAGGCTGGGACTCCTCAGCGTGGTCGGTGCCCCACTGGTGGCCGCCGAGGGAGCCCTGCGAACCGTGCGCTTTGTCACTGATCCGCGCACGGGCGAGCAGATACCCGTGGAGGTGGCCTACGAGCGGGGTATTGTCTCAAGGGATCAACGCTCCTTTGACAGCCAACCATCGCCAGTGCACGAGGAGAAGGACAAAGTGGTAGTGCTGCAGAAAATGCGCAAGATCATACTCAAGCCGAGGGATGCCATGCGCAAGAACATCATTGACGAGGAGACGTGCCGTATAATCGAGGACACCAAGAACTTTACCAGCCCACAGGGGGAGGTGGTCAACATCAGCGAGGCCCTAAACACAGGTCTGATCGATGGCCGACGTGGCCAAATCATCGATCCGCAGAGCAACCGAGTGCTGAATCTGCGACAAGCTGTTGAACAGAAGATCATCGACCCGGAGCAGACCAATCACATCCTTATGCCGCTGGCTAAGAGCCTGTCCGTGCCCAGGCTGGCCTCCCAGGGTCTCATCGATTCGAAAAATCAGACGATTGTGCACCCGGAGAGCGGCTATCCCCTCAGCATACAAGAGGCGATTGTCTGCGAAGTGCTGGACCCACAATCGAGACTGCAAAAGCCCGAAAAGTGCACCCTAGAGGAGGCCATCGAGAAGGGTATAATAAACGCGGATGAGTCCACATTCAGCTACAAGAACAAGCGCCTGAACTTAACCGAAGCCATCGAAGCGAAGCTCTTCGATGCCGGCTACGATCAGCAGAAGTGGAGGGTGGAAATCCCGCCCGTGGGCATGATATTCCCCGTGGCCGTGGAACGGAGTCTAGTGGAGCCCACAAAGGGTGTGGTGCTGTTCCCTGTGGCCGGGTTGAAGCCAGTTCCCCTCAAGAAAGCTATCGAGGAGAACTATATCATGTCCATACCATACGCACCGAAGCCACAAGCTATCGAAGTGGTGGCTGCCCTGGAGCGAGGCCTAATCGATGTGGCAAGCCACACAATGACTGTGCCCGCCACTGGGGAGCGTCTGTCCCTGCGCCAGGCACTGGAAAACGGTGAGCTCGTGGTGAAGCATCTCTCCGACTTTGTCGTCACCCAGCGGCCCATTGCTAAGACCGAGATCATGGAGACAGTGCGAGCCGTGCACACGGTGACCACCAAGACCATTGAACTGATGCAGGGCTATGTACTCGTCTCGAATAACGAGGTGCAAAACGTGAACACGGGCGAGTTGTGCAGTCTCGAGGAGGCCAAGGAGCAGGGCATCCTGCGCGAGGAGTTAACAACGCGCGAGACAAAGGCAGCCGTAGGCGAGGATACCAGCAGCAGCAGCGGCGACCAGCGGACGGTGGAGGTCGTGGAGGAGCGCACACAGACAGTTGTCGTCGGCTCCGACAGCCACAAGCAAGAGATGCAAGTGGTCAGTACCACAAAGTCCACAAAAGAGGTGCCTTCACCCCAGACAAACACAAAGGAACCATCCAAAACCCTGCAGAATGTCAAGGATGCCGCCAAGCTTGGTGCCCTGGGAGTTATTGCAGCTCCCGTCCTTGCGGGAGGGGCCATTGTAAGCGGCGTCAAGAGTCTCATCAAGTCTGTGAAGTCTCCCACGGAGGATGCCAAAAATTCCAATAGAGATAAGCCAGAACAACCTCAAGATAACTTCATTGAACAGGAGCGAAAGCAGCCCCACCCAGTGCCAAGTGATGTAGATAGACTTCTGAATGAAACGGAGACATTTATTAGTACCACAACTGCCAATTTCATAGCCAATGAGCAGCAGCAGCAGCAGGAGCAGAAGCCAAAGGTGCTGCCCCAAGTGGAGGTTCCTTCATCCGATTCTGCTGTCGAAACCACAAGCACACTGACTACTACAACCGTCACAACCATAACTACCTCAAAGACCACCACGGAAGCGACCAGTGAACCGGAGCCAGTTGTGGTGGAAGAAGTGGAGACTGTCCAGCAGGCGGAGAAACCAGTGACGGACAAAGCAAAGGATTTGGAAGAGCCAAAGGCAGAGGAGTTTATCAAAGTAACTGAAACGGTCACCACAGTAACAACAAGGGACTCTGATCCAGAAACAAAGAACGCAATTCCCGAGAAGTTGACTGCGAAGCCACAGCCAGTAGCCGAGACAGATCAAAAGAAAGCCACTCCAGAATTTACACAGAAAGAACCAACTCCAGAGGGTAACCAAAAAGAAACAACTCCCGAGCCAGAGAAGAAGCAACCAACTCCCGAGCCAGAGAAGAAGCAACCAACTCCAGAGCCAGAGAAGAAGAAACCAACTCCCGAACCTACAAAGGAACCTAGTCCACAGCCATCTGAAAAGCCAGAGCCCAAACCGAGGACCGCTGCAAAGGAAGTGCTACCCGACCTCGAGCCTCCTTTCACAGCTCCTTTGGCTCCCTTCGCAGAACCGCGCACTGAAGTTGAGACGAAGGTAATCGAAAGTATAACTGAAATTCAGGAGCAGCCCATTTCAAGCTCCCAAACTGTGACGACAACTGTTACGACCACAGTAAGAACAGTCGAAGAGCAACCAACAATTGAGAAAGAAGTGACTGTGGAGCGAGAAAAGATTGTGGAAGCACAAGAGGTAGAGCCATCCGTCCCAGAGACAACTAAAGTAGATAAACCCAATGAAATTGTGGAAGAATCTGCTGCGATTGTCATTGAACAACCAAGAAGCGTAGTGGTGGAAGAAAGAGTTGTAACTGTTGAAGAGCCAACGATCACGGAATCCACAGTAACCACGACAACGATTACCACAACAACAACAACCAGCGAGGAACAACAGGAGCCATTGCCGAAGGAGGAGATTGTCGTCGTAACAGAAACTGTCAAAGAGAAGCCTGTGGAAGAGGTACTCCTAAACACAACCGAAACCGTGACCACGAACATTATCTCAACCGGTGAAGACAACAAACCTCAAAAGCCGGGAGATCTAGAGAAAATTGTTCAGCTTCCGACGGCTACGGATAAGCATCAAACAGTTGTCGATTTCATTGAGAGCGAAAAGAAGCCAGTTAGCGGCAGCAATATCCTTCAGAATGTTAAGGACGCAGCCAAATTGGGAGCTCTGGCCATTGTGGGTGCACCTGTGCTGGCTGGAAAGGCATTGGTCGATGCACTGACCACAGAATCCACCCAATCCCGATCAGGGAAGGAACCCCTGGCCACAGAACCCCAGGAGATCGAGAGTCTGAGCAGCACCACAACCACAGTGACTACAGTGACAACCACTTCCACTTTGACTTCGACGGAGAGTACTCCCTATGATGAGTCCCGCGATGTTGTAGAAGAACCATCAACTCAATCTTCAGTGGAGACAAGCCTTAAACGGGAAGTGCCCAAGACACTGGCCATTGGGGATGCCATTTCCCAGAAATTAATCAGTCCCGACGAGTGCCAGGTGATCGTGGACGGGGAGCAGCAAACGGAAACAGTGGCCACGCTGCTGCGGGAAGAGCAGCTGAGTCCGCTGGACGAGGTGCAGATCATTGATGAGAAACTTATTGTGCTGCAGCAAATATCCTACCTCGTGGACGTGGACACCGAACTGACGGCCGAAAGGCTGAGTGAACTGAACATTTACGATCCCGAGAATCAGTACTTTATCGATCCATCCACGGGCCAGAAGATATCCTTCCAGAGTCTGGTGTTTGATATGAACATCTTCAATCCCGAGTGCATATTGGTAAAGAACTTCAGCACGGGGAAGTACGAGACTTTGACGGCGGCTCTGGAGCGGCCACTGCTGGACAGGCACACCGGCCACATGGTCGACCCGAAGACAGGAAAGAAGATCCCCTTCTTCGAGTGCATTGCCCGCCAGTGGATCATCCGCTCAAATCCCGAGGAGCAGCGGCCCGCGGGAATCGAGAACGTGGCAATTGACACGGAGACGGGCCAGGTGGTGCTGGACGATGGTCGGGCTTGCTCCATTGTTGAGGCCATCAACAGTGGCAAGCTGGACATCCAGTCGATATCGGTGCGCGACCCAGTTAGCGGCGAGGTAATCCCCCTGCGTATGGCAATCGAGTTGGGGGTGGTCGACATGCAGTCGGGCACGGTGATAGACATCCAGACCCTCAAGGAGATCCCCATGGAGGAGGCCTTCCAGTTGGGCTTCCTTGTGCCCGGCGCACGAAAGCCCATCTCCTTGGAGGCGGCCGTCCGCAAGGGTCTGTACGACCCGGAGACGGGCAAGCTCTTCGACTCGGAGAGTCAGAACCAGGTGGATGTGCAAAAGTCCATAGAAATAGGTCTGGTCGATCCAAAGATCTCTCTGATCGTGGACACAGTCACCCAGAAGGAGCTGAAGCTGGACTGTGCCATAGAGGATGATCTAGTCCTGCCGGCCACCGGTCAGATCAAGGACAACAAGAACAACACGCTCGTGCCCTTCGACCTGGGCCTCGAACAGCATCTGCTGAGGACAGACAGCGTGACATGGAGCCTGCCGGAAGTGCTGCAGCGGGAATACTACACGCCCAGCACCGGCAAGGTGCTGAATCCCGTCACTGGTGAGGAGATACTCCTGCAGCAGGCCATTGAGATGGGCTTTGTGGAGCTAGAGACGACGCTGGTCAAGGATGCCGAGCATGACCGGATAGTGGCGGGCAGGGAGGCAGCCAGGGTGGGGCTACTGGACACGGTGCGCGGCACCCTCAGCTCCCCCCACATGAGCCTAGACGAGGCCTTCGTCAAGGGCTATCTGATCAGCACCAAGAAGCCGCTGTCGCTTGTCGATTGCCTGCTGCGTGGTCTCTACGATCCTTTGACAGCCACCTTCACAATCGACGACGACAACAAGCAGGTGGACCTCAAGTCTGCCATTGCCCAGAAGCTCATCAATCCCGATGAGCTGGTGCTGCTCGATCCCAAGACCGAGTCGATTATTTCGATAACCGAGGCCATAGCCAAGGGCTATCTGGATCCCATTGGGGGCTATGTGATCAATCCGTATGCCTCCACCAAGCTGTCGCTCCACGAAGCCCTCGAGAATCGCATCCTCATACCGGCCAAGCGCAAGCGCAGCCTCCCCGACGCCGTCTACCGAGGTCTCTACGACCCGAAGACGGGCCAGTTCAGCAACACCATCACGAGGGAGAAGCTCACAACCGAACGTGCCATTCGTAGGGGTATACTCGATCCCGATTCGACGGTCGTCAACGTCGCCGGACAGATCATTCCCTTTGGATTGGCCGCTGAGCGGGGGATCGTGGACAGCCAGCAGGGCACCGTGAGGGATGCCGAGGACAATGCCATCGACTTCAAGGAGGCCTTCGATAGGGGTGTCCTGGTGGAGGCCAAGAAGCCGCTGCGTCTCATTGAGGCCGTCGTGAAGAATGTCTATGACGAGGTGGACGGCCACTTTGTGGACCCCAAGTCCGGCGAAAAACTGAACTTTGCCGAGGCCCTCGACACCAATCTGCTGGACGAGCACAGTGTCCAGATCAGAGACTTCAAGACCGGGCTGTACAAGCAGCTCAACCTGACGCATGCCAAGGATGCGGGAATCATCGATGCTAAGAACGCCAAGCTGCTGTACAACAACCAGACCATGACCCTCAAGCACGCCTTCGACATTGGCATTCTGATGGACGTAAATGCCCCCATCAGTCTACAGCGGGCCATACACCAGGGACTCTTCGACGACAAAACAGGCAAGCTGAGCGATCCCCGCAGTGGTCGTCAGATCACGCTGCTCGAGGGCATGCGCAGTTTTGTCATCAATCCCCATCTGCCGTGCTACTTTGACGAACAGACAGAGCAGCTGTACAGCCTGAGCGAGACCTGCCGGATGGGCATCATAAACCGCAGGGAGGGGGTCTTTAGGGAGCCGGAAAGCAATAATTTTGTGCCTCTGGGGGAGGCTCTCAGCCTGGGCCTGATCGTGGACATTGAGAACGCCGGCTTTGGGCTGTACGAACTGCTGTCCATGGGCTTCTACGACGTGGCCACCCGTAAGGTTCGGCATCCGGTAACCGGGCGCAAACTGAACCTGAACGAGGCCTGCGTGGAGGATGTGGTCAGCCTGTCATCCAGCCTGGTCAAGAACCACGCGAACGGCAAGTATCTGCGGTTGGCCAATGCCATCAAGGAGCAGCTGATCGACGACTCGAGGGGTTGCTATAATCTCGGCAGCTCCGAAGAGCTCGATCTGCAGACAGCTCGGGCACGGGGGCTCATCGTTTCTAACCGTCGTCTGCTGAGCCTCGAGCTAGTGCTCCGCCAGCAGCTGTATCGCCCCGAAACGGGAAAATTCTGCGATCCCACAACGGGGGAATATCTCGACCTCATCGAGGCCATCCATGCAGGGTTTATAGATCCCGCGAGCACTGTGTTCAAAAACCAGCTCACCGGCAAAGAGCTACCTCTAACCGAAGCCATCGAAAACGGGGACATCGATGTATCCAAGGGTCGCGTTTTTGACCCCAAATCGAAGTCCGCCTACAACTACGATGTGGCATTCGCTCGCGGTATACTCGTGACCATTGTTCGTCCCCTCACCGACCGCAGTGAGGTTGTCCGTCGTCAGGACAGCGTCGAACTATTGGGCCAGACGCCCGTGAGCGTTGTTATCAGCAAGCCGCGCGAAATGTCTCTCGAGGAGGCCATTCGGTACAATATAATCGATCCCAAGACTGCGCTCGTCCGCGATTTTGATAGCTTTAAATTCCTGCCGTACGGGGTGGCCCAGGAGCGCGGTCTCGTCGACACCACCAAGCGAACGCTCGTCGATCCCAAGGCCCTCTACTTTGCCTTCGATCCCACGTTGATCGTGTATGTACGCGAGCCGGTCACCTTTGACCAGGCGGCCGAGTCCAAGAGCCTGGATTTGGCAACCGGAATGCTGAGCTATTTGCCAGCCGGAGGATCTACCACCAGTAGCAGCAACAGCGATGACAGCGCAAACGATTCACTGACTGTCATCGAGACGCCCAGGGTATACACGCTCAAGGAGGCCGCCAGTGCGGGCATTGTGGATCCCGATTCGGCCCTGGTCAAGGATCTGGCCAAGGCGAAGCTAGTGCGCCTGCCAGAGGCCTTCCGCAAGGGCCTCATGGATGCCAACAAGGCCAATGTGCTGAATACACAGACCTCCAAGCTGTGCACCCTGCAGGAGGCCTACGAGAGCGGCCTGATCTGCACACCCAAGCGGTCGTTTGGTCTGCTAGAGGCCATCACCTTCAACCTGTACAATCCCACAAACGGCTGCCTGGTCGATCCCTTCCAAATGCATCCCGAAATCATTCGACGCAAGAAATTCACGCTGGCCGAGGCCATTGCCTCGGGTCTGGTGGATCCCTCCTCGACAGTGGTGCGAGATCCCAGCTCTGGGGTCATCCTGCCACTGGCGGCTGCCATTGGCAGCGGCCTGATCGATGCCACCGCGGGCCGCCTGACCATCAGCGATGCCCAAGAGCCCAAGCAGAACATCGATCTGGTTAGGGCTGCCGAGAAGGGTCTGCTGCTGCCAGCTGAACAGAGGGTAAGTCCAAGTCCAGTCAATCGTATGATTTTCCAATCAATTTCCCATCACAATCCGATCTATCGAGATCCCGGAAATTACAGAACCAGCAAAATTCACTCTAAATCTAAATCTAAAGCTTTGTTCGTGGCATGTTTTTTTTGGTATACTTTACGAATACAAATTGTATTGATTTTATTAAGATACATATATTTTGATCAGCGCGCTGTCTCTATCTAAATCTATACCTCATCAGACTAACCCACACAGATGTGAGAAAGCTTCTTTCAACTGAACATTCGAACAGTTTCTTTGTTGTGCAAATCATATTTATTATTATATATTATTTTGCAAATCTCTTATATTGCAGCGCATGGCATTCAGTTTTATGTTCTATACTCGATACTCGATACTCGTACATATATCGTATTTTTCGCTGAGCTGTGCTCTCACGCTTTAAGCAGCCACAGGTCACAGAATAAAATGTCAGCAGATCACATACATCCACAGATCAGATACATCCATAAATCGTACTTTCGGGCGAAAGAAATGCGTCGTCTCATACTCCTCCAAACATAAATGACGTCGGCAATAAGACAACATACTCAATCAATCAATATTCAATACTCTCTCTATATATATATATACTGCTCTATTCTATCAACTTGTCTATAACACTAGCATACAACTTTCTTCACTCAAACTCTCGCACACAAATCCATCCCGTACCCATAGCCATAGCCATAACCATATCCATACCAAAGACAATCTAATAATAAGATGAGTAACGACAAAGATTAAAAGTTCTGCAAGCAAAGACTATAAAATACCAAGATATTGCAAAAACGACAAAAGCCATTTCAATTTTCGGTCGACGCTTTGTGCGCCACGCCAAAAACTTTGTATTTCGTTATTGGATTCTTGGGATCGACTCAGCGCGGTACGAGACCCGCCATGCAACAACTTGGTTATTGTATTCTTTGCTAGAATGCAGCTCTAGAATGGAAAGAGCTATTCGGCATCTTTTTATTAAAATGTGTTTGCCCATAGCCATACTCTCGTCTTTTTCTATATTCTATACTCTACTATCCCCCATTTTTATCCTAGGGAGTATCTTTATATTTAATGTAGGTCCCTAATCAGATCAGACTGTGGCTATCCTTCCATCTAGTCTGGGATTACAGTCTAATCTGAGTGTTTAGTAGCTATCTTTTGCTCTTTGTTTTGGGACGGGGTAATATTCTTTAGCTATTCCCCCAACTAGGCCAGAATTTTGTAATTATTTATCCATTGATTTTGTTTAAATGCCAACTTTTCTACCTATTTTTCAGCATACATACATATATATTTTTTTATATATTATTTCGTTTTCAGTTTTTTATTTGAAAATAAAGCAAAAACCAAAATTAACCCTAACCGAAAACCTACAAAACTACAAACAAAACCAATCTAAAACCCAAAACCAAAAACCAAAACCATTAAACCGTAGTTAGTGCCTATTAAAAGTAGCCCCCCTCCACAACTAGTGCTTGTTCCTAGTAGTAGTAGAAGTAGTAGTATTAGTAAACTTTGGTGTTTGTGCGTCTTTATTATTATATTATTATTATTATTTTATGGTTTATGTTTAACGCTTTTTAAAACCGCTTTTGCCCCAAGACTCTTTTGCTTTTCGGCTGCTCCCAAAAAAAGAAAACAAAATTGTTCTTCCAGCTTTCATGTTTGTGTTTTATATATATTTTGTGTTCCATTTATCTATCGACTTATATATATACATACATATCTATATATCTATCAATGAACCCCCAACCAATATATAGCGTCCCGTAAATCGAGCTAAGAATTTGAATCATTATTTCTATCAATATTCTAATGATCTTTCTACCTCCCAACCGCCATGTACCCTATATCTCTATACAGCAAGCAGTATTCGAAAAGTTCAACATGTGCGAGGAGAATGTCAACGATCTGCTCAAGTGGGTAACTACCGTGGAACAAAAAATCTCAAGTGTTGGAGGACCTCGCGAGAAAATCGATGAGCTACGCAACCAGATCAATGCCCTCAAGGTGAGTGCATCCCGAAGGAAAACACCCTTTATCCTTTCTTAATCGGATTTATGATTGTTTCACAGCAAATCAAGGACGAGATCGAGTCCCAGCAACGACCCGTGGCCACATGCTTGGAGCAAATCAGGCAGATTGTGCTCACTGGCGGCGATGTCCTCTCCGCCCCAGAAGTGACCACTTTGGAGAACTCCGGACGGGAGCTGCGCTCACGCGTGGATCGTGTCAACGATCGCACCGTGCGTCTGCTGCGCCGCCTGGAGGCGGGACGTGATGAGCTCACGAAGCTGCGCAGCGAACTGGACGTCTTCTCCGACTGGCTGCAAATGGCCCGACGCACCCTCGAGGACAAGGAGCGCTCGCTGTCGGATCTGACACGACTCGGATCCCAGGCAGACTCCATCCGCGAGTTTGTCAGCGATGTGATTGGCCACCAGGCCGATCTGCGCTTCATCACCATGGCCGCGCAGAAGTTTGTGGACGAGAGCAAGGAGTTCCTTGGGATACTCAATGATTTTCGCACTTCGCTGCCGGAGAGGCTGCCCCATGTCGAGCCGTTGGCCAGTGCCGAGAGCCCCATCCGGCAGGAGGTGTCGCTGGTCTCGGCCCAATACAAGGATCTGCTGAACCGCGTGAATGCCCTGCAGGATCGCGTATCTGGACTGGGCGGACGCCAACGGGAGTATCAGGATGCGCTGGACAAGGCCAGCGAGTGGCTGAGGAGCGTGCATCCTCGCGTGTCCCGCCTCATCTCCGAGCCGATTGCCGGCGATCCCAAGGCCGTCCAGGATCAGATGAACGAGGCCAAGGCCCTGCATAACGAGCTCCTCTCTAGCGGCCGCCTGGTGGACAACGCACAGCAGGCACTCGACAACCTGCTGCGCAGCCTCGGCGGCCAGCTCAGCCCCATGGAAATCAACCAGCTGGAGCTGCCCATCGCCGACCTGAAGAACGGTTACCAGCAGCTGCTGGACAACCTGGGCGAGCACTGCAAGAATCTCGACAAGACGCTCGTGCAGTCGCAGGGCGTGCAGGACGCCCTGGATAGTCTGGGAGGTTGGGTCAGCCAGGCCGAGGACAAGTACAAGCTCAACCTGCGTCCCGCCTCGCTCATCAAGGAGCGCCTCCAGGAGCAAATACGCGAGCACAAGGTTCTGCTAGCCGATCTGCAGTCGCACCAGGCCAGCATCGACAGCGTCCAGATCTCGGCCAAACATTTGCTAGCCAGCGCCTCGAATGCGCGCATCGCCAAGAAGGTGGAGGCCAATCTGAACGACGTCACAGGCAAGTTTGAGAAGCTTTACGAAAAGGTCAACAAGCGGGGCGAGTTCCTGGATGATGTCTACATCCGCCTCAGCCGGTATCTGGACGAGATCAGCACTGTGGAGCAACGCATGGGCAGCTTGCAGGAGGCACTGGACAGTCGCGAGACCAGTCTGCTGTCCACCGAGGAGCTGGCCCGCCGCATGCACGAACTGTCGCGCGACAAGGATCAACTGGCGCCCCAGTTCGAGGAGTGTGTACGCCAGGGCAAGGATCTGATTAGTCTGCGCGATGTCACCGACACCGGAGGCCTGCGGGATCGCATCAAGGCTCTGGAGTCGCAGTGGCGCAACATCAACATCAGCATCGATGAGCGGGCAAAGCTGTCCAAGCAGAAGGCTGAGCAGCAGCTGGCCTACGAGGGACTCAAGGACCAGGTGCTCTCCTGGCTGGCCAGCACGGAGGCACGCGTCAACGGACTGCCGCCGGTGGCCATTGACCTGGACCGCATACGGCAGCAGCACGACGAACTGAAGCCCATATGCAAGGACTATCGTGACTACGCTCCCATCATTGACAAGATCAACGATGTGGGAGCGCAGTACGACGCTTTGATTCGGCCCGAGAGCCCCGCGCGCAAGCGTTCCACGTACAGCCCGATCAAGCGGACGAGTCCGTTGCGACGCATGTCTGGAGCGGAGCAGAACGCCAGGAGCCCCAGCCCCACCAAGGGAGGCATTCTGTCGCCACTATCGACTGGTTCCAGTGGATTCGGTAGCCGCAGATCCTCTCAGGACGGCTTCCAGCTGTCCGAGCTGTCTCCGGTGCAGCAGCAGCTGAGCGAGATCAACAATCGCTACGGGCTCATTGGCGTGCGGCTCAACGATCGCCAGCACGAGCTGGACAACCTGAGCGAGGAGCTGCGCAAGCAGTACGAGAACCTCAAGGGTCTTGCACAGTTCCTGGAGCGCATTCAGCGCCAGTTGCCCAAGGAGTCAGTCTCCAACAAGGAGGAGGCCGAGCGCTGCATCAAGCAGGCGCGCAAGATCCTCGAGGACATGTACGAGAAGCAGAGCCTGCTAGACACCACCAAGGCCCAGGTCAAGGACATCCTGCGACGCAAATCGGACGTCCCAGGCGCCGAGCAGCTGCGCCTCGAGAACGATGGCATCCAGGAGAAGTGGAAGAATCTCAACGACATCTGCAAGAACCGCATCGCCTTCGCCGAGAAGCTGCGCGACTTCCTTGACACCCACGGCAACCTGAAGGGCTGGCTGGACAGCAAGGAGCGCATGCTGACGGTCCTGGGACCCATCTCCTCGGACCCCCGCATGGTTCAGAGCCAGGTACAGCAGGTCCAAGTCCTCCGCGAGGAGTTCCGCACCCAGCAGCCTCAACTGAAGCACTTGCAGGAGTTGGGACACGATGTGGTCGACCATTTGGCCGGCACACCCGATGCCCAGGCCGTCGAGATCAAGCTCAAGGACATAATCGGCAAGTGGGAGGATCTGGTGGGCAAGCTCGATGATCGCGCCAACAGCCTAGGCGGCGCCGCCGACAGTTCCAAGGAGTTCGATGCGGCCGTCAATCGGCTGCGCGAGGCCCTGCAGAACATCAGCGACAGCCTGGACACTCTGCCCCTGGATGGGGATCACCAGGAGAATCTGCGCAAAATCGAGAACCTGGAGCGACAACTGGAGGGCCAGCGCCCTCTCCTGGCCGACGTGGAACAGTCCGCGGCCACACTGTGCAACATTCTCGGGGATCCTGCTTCGCGGGCTGATGTCAACAGCCGCGTTGCCGCCCTGGAGAAGCAGTACCTGGCGCTCCAGAAGAAGCTGGATACCAAGAAGGCCGAGACAGAGGCCTCACTACGCGATGGCCGTCACTTTGCCGAGAACTGCTCCAAGACCCTCGGCTGGCTTTCGGGCGAGCTCTCGAATCTGAGCGATCGTCTGCTGGTGTCCGCCCACAAGCCGACGCTGCAGCACCAGATCGACACCCATGAGCCCATCTACCGCGAGGTGATGGCCCGCGAGCACGAGGTGATCATGCTGATCAACAAGGGCAAGGATCTGTCCGACCGCCAGCAGGATCGCAGCGTCAAGCGCGACCTGGAGCGCATCCAACAGCAGTGGGAGAAGCTGCGTCGCGAGGCCGTCGACCGGCACACACGACTGCAGACCTGCATGGAGCACTGCAAGAAGTACTCGCAGACCTCGGAGACATTCCTCGCCTGGCTGCGCACCGCAGAGGACAAGTTGTCCGACCTGACGCCCGGCGTGCTGTCCAAGGCGAAGCTGGAGACGCGACTGCGCGACCTGCAGACCTTCCGCAACGAAGTGTGGAAGCACTCCGGGGAGTTCGAGAACACCAAGGGTCTGGGCGAGACCTTCCTTACCAGTTGCGACATCGACAAGGAGCCCATCAAGGCCGAGCTGCAGGACATCCGCGATCGCTGGGAGCGCCTCAACAACGACCTCATTGCCCGTGCCCACGAGATTGAGAACTGCTCGCGTCGCCTGGGCGACTTCAATGATGAGCTGCGCAATCTGGATCATTCGCTGGGCCGCTGCGAGGATCGCCTCGCCGCCCACGATGCTTTGGGTGGAGCTGCCAAGGATCCCAAACTGCTGGAGCGCGTCAAGGCCATACGCGAGGAGTTGACAAACCTGAGCAAGCCCCTGCAGTCGCTCAAGGCTCTGGCCAAGGACATAAGCGCCGAGGCCAGAGCTGCCGGCGGCGATGCCGATCATCTGACTAGCGAAGTGGACGGTCTGGCCGATCGCCTGTCCGAGCTACAGGGACGCCTGGATGATCGCTGCGGCGAACTGCAGTCGGCTGCCACAGCCGTGTCCCAGTTCAATGAGCAAATGAAGAGCCTGGGCATCGATCTGAATGACCTGGAGACGGAGATCGAGAAGCTGTCGCCGCCCGCACGCGAAATCAAGATCGTGCAGCAGCAGCTGGACGATGTTGGCAAGATCCAGAACAGGCTGGACCGCCTGGTGGGTCGCCTCGAAGATGCTGAGCGTGCCGCTGATGTTCTGGTGGACGCTGGCTTTGCCGCGGACACCACTCAGACGCGCGAGCAAATCTCCACGCTGCGCAAGACTCTGGGTCGCTTGGACAACCGAGTGAGAGATCACGAGGAAAACTTGCAGGCCACGCTTAAGGCCCTGCGCGAGTTCTACGACAACCAGTCGCAGACCCTCGACGACATCCAGGACGTGAGCGAGGAGTTCAAACGCATGAAGCCCGTGGGCTCCGAACTAGACCAGATACGTCGCCAGCAGGAGGACTTCCGCCAGTTCAGGGAGCGAAAGGTGGAGCCTCTGGCCATCAATGTCGACAAAGTCAATGTGGCCGGACGGGATCTGGTGCGGTCTGCCGGCACCGGGGTCTCGACCAGCACGATCGAGAAGGATCTGGAGAAGCTGAACGACCGCTGGAATGACCTGAAGGAGCGCATGAACGAGCGCGATCGTCGGTTGGACGTGGCCCTGCTCCAATCGGGCAAGTTCCAGGAGGCCCTCGCCGGCCTCTCCAAGTGGCTGAGCGACACCGAGGAGATGGTGGCCAACCAGAAGCCGCCCAGCTCCGACTACAAGGTGGTCAAGGCCCAGCTGCAGGAGCAAAAGTTCCTGAAGAAGATGCTCCTCGATCGCCAGAATTCCATGGGCTCTCTGGCCAATCTCGGCCAGGAAGTGGCCAATCACTGCGAGCCCTCCGAACGGGCTTCCATCGAGAAGCAGCTGAACGATCTGATGAAGCGCTTCGATGCCCTCACCGACGGAGCCGAGC